>NW_025955028.1:0-216859 GCF_022376445.1 Fomitopsis serialis
AGCGCGAAAGGGGGTAAAATACCCCTACAAAATGGGTATTCGGTAGTAAGTGTATGAGTGACGCATGAATCATTGACGTAGCTATATTATTACTGTACTGTGTTAGTGTGTTGTGTAGAGTAACGATCCCTCTATTCACCCGCATCTGCGCTGTAGCGCGAGTGCGGGTAACGGTCTCGGACAGTGGTCGTTTACCCGCAATGGCGCATGTAGCGCGAGTGCGGGTAAGGAAACGGGAAATTGTTGGGTGTTCCTCATGTGCAGAGGTCCAGTTTTTTGTGAAAACCTCGCCCTGACCCCGCCCTGACCCCGAACATTGGTCGAAAATCCCCTATAATGAGAATTCTGGTGCACTGCATTTTCCGTGCACAAAGACACGGCCCGGCCGCCATGCACCACTGGCGCAGGCTTCGCTATTGTGAATGCCAGTGCCTGGTGTACTCTTTTTGCGCGAGAGACACGGCCCCGCCACCGTGCACCACTGGCGCATAATTCACTACTGACAGTCGGAGCGGAGGGCTGTCCGTGCATGTCATCCCGTAGATTGTGTGCGTATTCCGTCGTATGCACTACCTTTGTTGTACTTTTCCAGGCTTCCCTGAGGGTTCTAAGACTCGTAGGCAGATGTTCCGTGCTCAGAAGTGCCGTGAGCATCGTATGCCGTGCGCCAGTGAACTTGAACAGTGTCGATTGCAGTGAGGATGCAAGTTCCGTGTTTAATGCGCCAAAGATGTGCATTTATTCCATGAGTATATGTACTCCGGTGCACCGTTTCCTGCGCCATGGCCTGTAATTTCTGTGTGTAGGGGACTTTCCTAGACTTTCCTACGTCCAAAATGTGTACAATTTCCCCATAACCTAACCCTCAGTGTCGTACATTGTATGCCGTTTCACGGATAACGCACCCTTGTACTCCGTGAGACAGCATCGCGCATCCTTGATCAACTTGTCATTCTTGCCGTCTGCTTCGGATGAAGCAAGATATTGCAGACGAACAAAGAGCATGGCGATATGGGCCGCGTTGTCCCAGATGTGTTGCTCGTCATCTGCAAGCACTGGGGCTACCATGTCGTCATGGACAGCCACTCTGCCTCTATACCAGATCGCAAACATGGACACCGTCGGCATCTGCTGTCCTATCTTCTCGAACTCGTCGGCGGTCACGAGAATGTTGCACTGCGGCGGATCGCCACGCTCCAGTTCGCCACGCTGACAGTACTCGATCATTGACGGCAGGCACAACATGCGAGAGACATTCATTGGAGATGGATCTTGTAGAGCTGGGAGCATCGTTCAGTGACATGTAGATATCGGAGGCATCTCAGCATGCGTCTGAGATATCAACCACACTACCCGCATCCGTGCTGTCGGCGCGAGTGCGGGTAACGCGTGTACATTTCTATAACGATCTACCCGCATCCGCGCTGCCTGCGCCGATGCGGGTAACGTGTAGCATATTTGACACAACACTACCCGCATTGGCGCCGACAGCGCGGATGTGGGTAAATTGCTGTGTCGTAGGGTTCCTTACCCGCACTCGCCCCGCCAGCGCGAAAGGGGGTAACGCATGTGCATAAAACAAGACATTGTGTGCCATTGACACAGAATGTATGGGTTTCCTTTGTGTGTGTATATATTCAGGTAGTGTCTATGAACCAGTATGTACTGTGATGACTCACGCATTAACCCCCACCTGCGCTGTAGCGCGAGTGCGGGTAACTGTCTCGGACAGTGGTCGTTTACCCGCAATGGCGCACGTAGCGCGAGTGCGGGTAGGGAAATGGGAAATTGATGGGTGTTCTCCATGCGCAGAGGTCCAGTTTTTTGTGAAAATCTGCCCCTGACCCCTCCCTGACCCCGAATATTGGTCGAAAATCCCCTATAATGGCGGGAGCCTCGCCGTTCAACATCTCATAAGGTGTCAGCCATTTGAGGCGACGAGATGGTGTTCTATTGTATACATGGACAGCGTGGTTCACCGCAAATTCCCACCAGGATTCAGGTAGACACGCTTCAAGGCGCATAGCCTGAGCTTTGTCCATTATCGTCCTGTTGAGTCGCTCAGCTCTGCCATTCTCCTGAGGAGTGTGCGGCGAGCTTTGCATGATCTTGATGCCCTCGTCTTTCAGCATCTTGTCAAACACATCAGACTTGTATTCTCCCCCAGCATCCGACATCCATCCTTTGACTTTCTTGCCATATTGGGTTTTAACCGTGGCGAGAAATTGGCGCGTAGACGAAATTGCAGCACTTTTGGTGTGCAGATTCACGGTCCAGGCGTGGGACGTGTAGTCGTCATAGTACAGTATGTAGTACCTGTACTTATGGTAGGAGTCAAGCGGGAATGACTTCACATCACTGTGAATGAGCTCGAAGGGCTCTGTCGCTCGCTTTGTGGATGGCGGGAAAGCCTTGTTGGGCATTTTCCCTTCTGCACATCCAGGGCACACAGGATCCTCCGTAGGGAACTCAACCCTGAGAGGGAAACCGTCGGTGTGTTTTTCAGCCTTCCGAAGAACATCCTTTGAAGGATGCCCAAAACGGCGGTGCATAGTTTCATAGTCTGCTGTGTAGACCGTATTGTGGATACTTTGCACATCTTCCCCAGAAGATGCAGCATAAATCCCAAAGATAGAGCCTCCTGGGTTCAGCGGTTTGAACACATATAGTGGATCCCGCGATCCCGGCTCATAGAGGTCGATGTGCTGCGAACCACCGCGCACAGTCATGCCTTCTTTGAGGAAAGTCCCCATGGACAACAACCGTTGATGCAGACCTTGGAAATAATAGACAGGGTATAGACGAGTTGTAATCATCTCACCATCTCCACCCAAGAAATTGATGAAGACGGTCCCGCGCTTCGTGCAGCGGGCCGTGCCATTTGCAGTCTGCACCAGGATGGGTTCGCTGAGATCCTCAACCTCAGCGAAGTCACTCATCCGGTTGGTAAAGTGCATTGAAGCACCAGAGTCCAACATCCAAGTTGGGTCTCCGTCAGGGTAGGCTTCATTGCCACCCTCTATGATGTCCTCGATCTTACTTTTTCCCTTACATTTTGAACACGCAGCAAATTCTCGCGCGTGACGACAATGTATATATTTATGTAGCAAACTACTGTGATCTAGTTTGCTACGCGACATAGATGGTACACTACATGCGGCTGTGGGTAGCACATTGTTAGTGTGTCGCTGGGAATATGAAGATGAGGGTACTGACCTGGCGTCCTCGTCCAGATCAAGTCCGGCGGCCATCGCGATGTCCTCGTCGACGTTCTCGCCGACGTCCTCGTCGTCCGACCCCCAGTTAAGGGGTTCCTGGGTTTCAGCCCAGGTGCCGTCGTCGTACGAGTTATAACCCGCGTTCACCTCATCGATCCTCACGGCCATGTCGTTGTCGTCGTCGTCGGAGAGACGAGCGCGCTTGGATGCACGCGACTCCGTATCAGTGAGGTAGTCCTCAATCTGCGCGGAGTTGTCGACAACCTGAGTGAGCGTTTTGAGGCGCTCGACCGTAGGAGACACGTCGACCTCTTCGGCCAACTTGAGGGCGCGTTGCAGCCATCGCTGGCAGTTGCGCATAGGGCGCTTCTGCACAGGCGCACGCGTTTCGACGGTGCGGACTTTGCTGCCCGAAGGCGCAATGTCCACGACGTGGGACGTAGAGGGACCAGCCACAGACGCCTGCGAGGCGATGTGGGCGTGGTCGTGGCCGTTGCTGTGGCCGCCGCCGTCCTTCTGGGCACGGGTCTTCTTGCCGCTGCGTTTACCGCACTGCTTGCCCTTGCCCTTGTCGGCCTTCTCGCCGCTGCCGCTGCCGCCGTCATGGCGCTGCTGTTGCTGCTGGAAGCTCGGCTCGCCTTGCTTTCGCTTGACGGCCGAGATCTTCTTCGCGTCGTGCGAAGAAGACGCCTTCTTGCCCGAGCCTTGCTCAAAGGCGAGATTGGCGGCGTGCCGGACATCCGAGATCTTGAGCTTCTTGATGTCCGTCATTTGCAGCATGACCTGCACGACGTTGTCGTACCGCGACGGTAAAGCATTCAGGGCCATCATGGCCAGAAGCGCGTCGGGGAGCTTGATATCGTTATCCTCGAGCCTTTCGACGGCATCGATGATCTTGGCGAGGAAAGGAGCGGGGTGCTGGTCAGCAGGAACGCGCACAGTCGTCGCAGTTCTGAAGGACGCGTAGAGGTTGGCGGTGTTCTGCTTGCTGTACATTGTGGACAGCTGGTCCCACAGATCCTTTGCCGAGTTGTTATCCTTGACGATCTGAACGACCGAGGGACTGAGGCGCAGGCGTATCATGCCTTGCGCCTTCTCGTCCGCCTGGGTCCACGCAAAGACCTCCTGACGGTTCCTGCCGCCCTCCTCGAGCGTCGGGCGCTCACCGAGAGTCTGTCCGATCATGAACCAGACTTCCTGGCTCTGGAGGTAGGACTTCATGGCCTCCGACCACTTGGCGTAGTTGGAGCCGTCCAGGACAGGGACCATGTTGAGGAGAGCGTTGGACATTGTGTGAGAGTTGTGTAGAACGGGGGAAACGTTGAAGAGCTGCTTGACGAAGGCAACGTCAGCGCTCTGTCACACAACGGACTGCAGCCAAAAGGTGCTGTCCACACACATGGACTCAGTGTCCTCATGGGGTTTAGCAGCGACGTGAGTCGCGCTTGAGACCTGCAGCGTTTCCGCGCATAGTCTCCCCCTGGCTTCAAGCCTGTGAGGGCGATGCCGCAGGTAAGCCAGTGCGCACCGAGTCGCAGCCGTTAAGGTGCAGTACTCAGGCGTCGACCGGGGCTCATAACCTGTTGAGCAGACTAGGTCACACGTAGTGGACCGCGCTCTAACTTACCTGCTTGAAGGTTGTATACTTGAGGCACACAAGTTATTCCGTGAGGGAAGAACTGGAGAGAGAGCTACGCTACTGGTGGGTCTTATATACATCTGAGAGACGCTGACTAATACTACTGTATAGTCCATTCCCACGCATGACTTGCTCTATGCGGTAAGTGCGGATCCAGCACGTGCAGTGCGATCCGGCCCGTGGAACCCGGCGGCCCGGTGGGTGCCTATACGGTTCAACAGTATACGGGATTGTCAGAGGATTACACCTCAGGTAGCTCACATTAGAGCTCATTAGGACATCATTAGGGACTAATTAGTACTAATTATTTTGGGGGTAAAGGAATTCTGGCTAATGCCTAATGCTTCTAATTTGTTCTAATTGTATGAAAATTTGTCTCATATACCCAAATTACCTCTCATTAGGGAATTCAGGTTTTCCTGATGGATACATCAATTAGCAAAAACCAAACACGATCTGCATCACAGGCAAGGGTTCCAGGGAGTGAAAGGGACCACGAAGACGAAGACATTGAAGAGCCGGATGGTCACCCAGCGTGGCTCGATGACTCGGAGAAGATCAAACATTGTGGCAGTGCCGAGACATTCGTGGTAGAGGTGTATGTGAATCTTGAGTCCTCCATTCTTCGCGACTTGCTTTCTAGCGACGGACCCGACCGATCAGATGTACAGGAGAGTAAGATGGGTGAAGACAGGGTGGAGAAGGGGGCTGGGGCTGAGCCGGGTGATAGTGCAGATGAAGGCGGTGAGGTTGATTGGGAGTTTGACAGCGACATTTAGGGCGGCCGTGTACGGTGTAGGGTCTCTATCAGTCTATCGCAATCAATTGATGCATTGCCCTTGTCTATTCCTCCGCGCATTAAAGCCGTGATCCATGGTACATGTGTATCTGAATAGGTAGGCACCTGGCGTGTTTTTCAATCACGTGACACGTGTTACCTACAGTAAGAAACGTGCGTAAAAAATTGACATCCGGCGCAGTCACTTACCCCGCAGTAAGATACCCTCGCCGGGTTTCTTACACAACCTTAGTCATCGCATGTTCGGAGCTCCGAAGATATAAAGACAATGTTAGGTTTACCGGAGATTTTCATACTTCGAACACACTCAGTAATGTTTCCCCGTGCATGCCTTTGTTCTTAGCATTTTCGGACTCTGTAAAAAGTGCTTTGCCCCCGGTGTTCGCATATTCACTCCGTACACCTCAGTACTCGAACATACCGTGTCGAGACTGAGGTGAGCAGTATCCTACTACCTTACATCGCTCTTTACTCATTCATTGTAGTCTTCGTGTCTTACAGGTTTGTCAATAATATAGTACTCGAACATACCGTGTCGAGACTGAGTCTTCGTGTCTTACAGTTCGCGGCTGCCCCCACTCCTTTTACAATAGAGTGGCCACAATACAAGAGCACATACTAAAGCTGCACGCACGTACAACACTTTTCCCGACCAGAAACAGTGCAACGAATGCCCTCCTCACCGAGCCTCGACTTCAGCCGGAAGCACCTCTGAAGGTGGTGGTGCTTGTTGTGTCCGTGTCATCGCAGCGCCGAGGGCTTGCGTGCGGAAGGCGAGACCACGGGTTTTCTCGATGATTGATTGGTAAACGGGGAGTGCCGGACGGTGGATTTCAATGACGTTCTGTAACAGGACAACGTCAACCCGGACAGGCAGGCGAAGGTGGACCGCGACATAGCGTACCTTCTCAAGATCGATCTTCGCGTCTGCACCCATACGCGTTTCGCGAATGAGGTTGACAATCCACTTCTCACCGTCCTCCTTCGATAGGTTCAGCCGCTCAGACAGATCGCTGCGGGCGTAGACGCGGGTCAGCCAACTGAGTATAAGCGGCGTAGAAGGCACTCACGCAATGTCGATTCGTTGGTGGATGCGGCAGTATGCCTCGCTGATGAGGTACCGCGCGTTGTCCATGAAGTCGTCCCTGAATTCGTTCAGGAAGAAGTCGTTGCCGACGACATGCTCCGCGAGGCCCAGCTCCCTCTGCGCGGCCTCGAAGTCGAACTCGACGTACAGCTCCTTGAGGAAGTTGGTGATTGGGTCTTGGTACTGATATTCCTCCATCTGAATGACCTTAACGATCTCGCGGATCGAGTGTCGCACGCGCGACGAGAGGGCGCCCGTACTCGACTTGCGCGAGAGGACGGCGGCAGTGGCGAGATAGCGGAGGACCCACGGGGAAGAGGTCTGGATGGTATTGAGGTAGGTCGGCGAGAGGAAGGTCTCGAGGAGCAGAGTGCGTCCCTCGGGGTGGTTGAAGTAGACGAAAAGAGACCAGTGGAGGAGCCATGTCCGGGAGTGGAGCTGCGTGAGCGCGGGGTCGGTGATGCTCGATGACGGGGCGGAAGCGAACTGCGGCACAGAGGGCGAACGGGAGTCAATCGCATCCCTCAGAGTGTTGAGCTCCTCGAGCGCGACGTCCCACTTTCCGGTCAGGATATCAGACGCGAGCTTACCCCAGTGGGCAGACATAGTGAGGTCGGGGTCGGTAGAGAGGACGCGGAAGTGGTAGAGGTAGTCGGCTGCGCCGCTGTAGTTCCCGTAGCTGTATTGGAATTGCCCAAAGTTGTAGAGGGCGTTGATTTGCTCGAGGGTGACCTTTCGGAAGATGAAGATGTATATTGAAAGGGAGGATGATCGCGCGTACATTGTAATGCTCCTTGAGGTACTGAGGTTTTGGTTTTTGTCCTGGCGCAGCGACTGCGCTACCTCGGATTTGTGATGACATCGAGGACAGCCTGAGCATCCTGCTGCAGGCGTTCGTTGGTCGAGAGGGCGTTCTCGCGCTTGCCCGCGAATTCTGCTGGACATCGGTGACTAGTACGGATACGTACGATCGGGCTGACCTTCTGGTACGTTTCGTCTGTGTGGAGCTGCTCAAACAAGCTCACGGCGTAATCCACCATGTTCGTCTCCTTTGCGAGCTCATACTGGGCCTTCTGGACCTGCTCTGCGGGGAAGAGCTCGTTCTCGACGAGGTGAGCGAGAAGCGGAAAGACGAGGTGCCTGTCGCAGTAGGGGATGACTGTTTTCGTGAGGTCGTATTCCGCCATTTTACGGGGATGGAGACACGGGGAGGAGGAGGAGGAAAGTGGCTGCTGAGCGTCGGCGGCGCGGTACAGGCTCAAAATTCGACCTGCCCAATTGGGCGAGCGCGTGAGCACGTGGCGAGACGCGCCCAAGCCGACACGTCCTCCTCGCGCGCGCTCTCCGCAACGTCCACCGTCTCTACTCGCAGTATGACTGCCATCACTCGTAACCTCCCTTGGTTCATCAAGGACCTCGGCATCTCCATCGTTGGCCAGGTATGCTCGTCTTGGTCGCCCACAGAATAGCCGGTAACTGACCTGCAATCCCAGCATTGCTATTCGTCTCTCGTCGAGAACCTAGACTTTGGCGATGTTGCCTGCCTCAAGTACTCCCTATCGAAAGGCCTGGGAGTCGGGATTGTAATCGGCGGCTCCATCATGAAAGTGCCTCAGTTGCTTCTCAGTGCGTGCTCTCTTTCGCGCCCCCTTCAACTGCTCATGCGCCATAGTCATATCCGCACGTTCGGCGCGTGGAATATCCCTCACTGCATACGTCCTCGAGACTCTTGCGTATGCCATCACCCTCGCCTACTCCTACCGCAATGAGTTCCCCTTCTCCACTTACGGCGAGAACCTCTTCCTCACCATCCAGAACGCCGTCATTACCCTCCTCATCATCCACTATCCCACCTCGAGACAACTCACTCGTGGCCCTTCTTCTGCCCCCCGCGTGATCTCGGCTGCCCTTGCCATGCTCCTATGCGCTGCAGCCTTCGTTTTCCTCCCGAAATTTGCCCTCACACCTCTGCAATTCGCCACGCTCCCTCTCTCCGTATTCTCCAAGTTCCCTCAAATCAGACAGAACTACCGTTCCAAGAGCACGGGTCAATTGTCTGCCTTCGCCGTCATCGCCCAAATAGGCGGATGTCTTGCCCGACTTTTCACCACCGCGACCGAAGTCGGCGATCCTCTCGTCAGCGCAGGCTTCGCGCTCGCGCTTGCTCTCAACTGCGTCCTCGGCGCACAGATGTGGATGTACTGGGGCCAGGATGAGAAGGATGACTACGGCAAGGTGTCGATTGGACTGAGCGCGCCCGCGGAGAAGCCAAGGGAGTGGTCACCCGCACCGATTCCAGCAGCCGTGTCGAATGCGAAGGTCGAGGTGGTCGTACCTCCTCAATCCCCGAGGGCCTCTGGCGGTAAGAAGTGGGCCAGAAAAGTAGATTGATATTTGCATCTAGTCGCCGTTTCTGCTATTGGATAATTTATACAATCTCAACAGTTATCGACTCTTGGGTCATGATCCGCATTACGCCGTCTGACCAGTGCCGAATCGCCTCGTCGTCTCCTCGCCAGCGTGTCGAATCTGCCACGTCTGGAAAAGAATGTCAGCGCGCAGTCACTGGCGAGTGGTGAGAGGCAAAGTGGATACTCACCAACTCGTACGTCTTCACAGCATCTTCGTACGAGCTATGGATGCTGGTAAGTGCGTCACTGTCCGGCTCGCGAATGGCATCGATCATCGTCGATATCTCTGTGTAGAATGGATCATCCTATGGTGTGTCAGACATAACTTCGTAGTCGCTCAAAGCAGCACAGATTCGAGAACGTACGTCAGGGAAGGTGTGTATCTCTGAATACGCGATGATAGTCAGCGAAGAGTATGGAAACAGGTCAGGCGTCCATACCGTCGCCAGCAACTCCAGGTTTGCGAACGGACAGCACGGGCGCCGATCCATAGGGATCAATCAACTTGAGTCTGTATCCATCCGCGTAGACCTCAAACTCTGTGTCGTACGTCGTTCCTAGACCAGCCACGCCCATCGTCTCAGCTACCCCACCCTTCTAAGCGACAGTGACTTACCGTGCAGTGCAATGACATGCGTGAGTGCTCCCACCGCACCGCCGGTGTACTTCCACGTCGCGCTCGTCAGCCTGGGCAGCCGCTTCTCGGGCGGGATGGCAGACTCGTCGAAGCGCTTGGCGGAGAGCGCGCCAGGGGCATCGTCGTGCACGACGGTGTGGGCAGATACGGACGGTAGGATGACGTCGCCGCCGAAATAACGAGAGAGATCGCCTATCGGAGGAGCAGGTGAGTGAAGCGGGTGCTGCTAAGCACAGGGCAACGCACAGAAATGAGTGGCTTGTTCGACAATGGCTAGATAATCAAAGCGTCACGATTGAATCTCTAAGTTGATCTGTATACCGACGTACGGCCTCCCGAGGAGTCTTTGTTCCACCATGGCTGTGACGAGTAGGTGGGTAGGACACCCGCGAGCATGACAGATAGCTTACCAGTTTCCTCGCCCACTCGCTGTGGGAAGTAGATCGCGCATTGGATGAGATCGTATCAAATACACCGCTGATTAAACGCACTAGGCCATCACGTATCTCGCATTTGTTCCCATAACCACGAGGTTGTTCTCTTCGATGATTTTCCTTGAGGGGTATGGCGTGCAGACAGTCATATACACATCCATCTTAGATCCTCAAGTTACTTACTTCATCATCTGTACGGCTGTGAACGAATTCAAATATCGCTCACAACCAAGGATGCGTGTCTACACCGGCACCTACCTCTGGAATACCGTAACATATACCCAACGCCAACGAGCGTTCGGCGTTTCTGAGCTCGACAGCCACACGCCAACAACCGTCTACAGGCCCGCTGCTCACGGGTTTCTCGACGAAGAGGGCGCAGCCCGGAAACGCGGTGGAGAGCTGCAGCTCGATATCTGCACCTGGGACGTCGCTTCCGCGCGCGAAGGGCGGTGCGCCGACGATAGCCAGCCTTACGCATCCCTTACTCGAGGACTGACGCAGTAACACAGTATTGGGAACACGCACTGGGGAAGCAGGCCATCTGACAGATTTGCCACGGCTTCGGCGACTGTAGAAAACGTCTTGCAAGAGGTATACGCCGAGGCGGCGTCGGACGCCTGCTTGCCTGCCAAAGCTGCAGCGGCGCGGCTCTGGTCGGGGTCAACGAGACCGACAACGCGTAGCGACGTTCCCAGCTTGCTGCATTGGCCGCGAATTATGTCTAATCATGCACTAGAGCCAAAGAAACAACTCACCTCTCAAGACGGCGCGACTGATACAGTTGGTGAGCAGAACAGGGTGTCAAACAGTCAGATTGCCATGAGCGCACTGACATGATTCCACGGCCCTTCGACAGATCCTGTGAACTCAGGGATCAGTGGGCAGTGAATAGTCGTGGGTAGCTCTGCGCCTCACCAAAGTTGATCTCTCCTGCACCAACGAGCAGGACGTTGAAGGTCATGGTTAGCAACAGAGGTATCGGCATAACACGTGGTCCGACTTCGAGTCGATGTATCGATGCATCTGTGTACCCCAATTCCCGATACAGACACAACATGTGTCCCGACTGTAGAACAGTGAACGGTCATGGTTTCAATGTCCCGGACAGTCTTGGATAGTCTACAGCACACGACAGGGATGTTTGGTAGCCTAGCATCTGGGCTGCGTAAGCGACTCATTCGACCACGAAAGCAGAACGGAAGATGATTCGGACATGCGAATACATTCGTGTCTTACGCCGGACTGGTACCGCACTGAGTGGCAGTCCATGACATTGACAGTGGGCGGGGGAAAGAGGAGGCTGTGCGTGGTGGGCACGATGACCGCGGTGCGACCAAGGGGCCGGCGCGCGCGCAGCGCGCCGGCCCCCACTGGTACAGACCCCCCCCGTGGGAATGCGATCGGGGGAGGTTCGGGCTACCTATTCAGGACACAGTACTATCGCCACTAAGTTACATCCATCGTCTCCCCTAGCCTCAGACCCTAGGCAGACCCTAAAGACCTCTTTGATGAAGGGCAGGGGCAATCTTCTACGTGGTTCAAAATGTACATACCTTGTAGTGGGTCAGTCAAATGTGCAGCAGTACTTGCACGTACAGTAAAACATGGACTTCGAGAATGGCATCACAGATATATACTGCTCTGCCGCAATGACTAGATTGTGTCCATTTTGAGATTAATCATAACTCTGTCTGTATACCAGAGTGAAGTATGGTGGCAGTACGGAGGCGAGTATTGACAGAATGCGGCGAATGCGCTGAAGTTGTGCAGAAGATCGACAGAAGATAGTAAGAAGATAATGCGATTACGGGGCTGCCGTCCGTGTTAGGTAGTCTGAGCTTCCCGATCGCGTTCCACGGGGGGTCTGTACCAGTGGGGCCGGCGCGCTGCGCGCGCGCCGGCCCTGGGTGCGACTGCCGTCGCTGGTGGCAGTACACGTGATCTGGCGTAGTGGCAATCGCGACTTTGCTTCGCCGTCTCCTTCGCCTCCTCATGTCCCCCCTCCTCCGTCTCCTCTAGACTCGTCTTATCTGTCTGTATTCAATCCTAGAAACGGCTCCGTTCTTCCTGGCAGACTGACCTCAAACCATACTTTTCTCCGCGATGCGATTCGGACGCACCGTGAGACGGCGGCAGGTATGATAGCGTCTGTAAATACACATTCACATACAAAGTCTAATTGCCGACCAGGACATCGCACTGGCATTCAGACAGGACAACTCCTCTGCTAGTGCATCCGATACTGGGTCTGGGACGTCGGCAGCGAGTGCAGTCACATCCGACACCTTTCAGCCGACTCAGTCGGCGTCCTCTGATGGCTCTTCGTCAAGCCCGCCGACCGATGGTTCTTCTCGGGCAAGCGCTTCACAGGGGTCCACAACATCCTCGTCGGACGGCACCAGCGCTGTCCAAAGTGCGCAATCTTCCACGTCGTCCTCCACGCCGTACGTATCTTCTTTGTTATTGAGCGATCGCTCTGACATTGGGCAAGCAGTTCTGCTACGCAATCGTCTACTTCCTCGACCACGATCTCATCTACTACGCCGCCGTCATCCTCATCGTCTCTACCTTCATCAAGTTCTCAGCAGCCCTCGTCCAACTCGGGTTCCAGTAGTTCTGCGTCTGCTTCATCTACATCGCGTCATCGAGTTCCTCCTCTTCGTCCGGTTCAACTAGCAGCGCAAGCTCCACGTCAAGTGGCTCTTCTTCGACTACCACGCCGCCGCCATCAAGTTCATCTTCTGCCTCTGGCCGAGAAACCACGATAGGCACGAGTACCATCGTCCAGACGGTCAATGGGCAAGTCACTACCGTACGCACCTGTCTGCCTCTTGGCACCTCTCACTCTCTCACATTAGCCACAGTCCTTCCAACCTATCGTCACGACCATGACCCAGTCTGACTCTGGTGGACTCTCGCCGACTGCCAATAAGGGCATCATCGCTGGATCTGTCGTCGGCGTGTGCGCCCTGCTCATCCTCGCTTTCGCTATGGTCGTGTTCTATCGCCGCCACAGGCACAAGAAGCTCGATTTCTTCAAGCGAAAACAACCAAAGCCGCGAAACATGCTGCTCGCCGGCGAGGACCTGGACGATCTGGACATGGGACCGCCGATGGCTAGCTACAGGGATTACCCCGGCTCCATGGTGTCGCACTCGGCATCACCGTCCGTCGCTGGTCACAACGCTTCGGGGAGCATCAGCGGCTCAATCATGAACCCGCAAGCATCCTACTCGCGCGTGCACATACCGGGTACTCCCATGCCATCGCCGCACCTCATGGGTATGCGGACGTCTGAGGCTGGCTCGATCTTCCAAGAGCAAGTTTGGCCCCCACCGCGCACCGCGTTCGTCGACCCCCTGGTCTCGACGGATGACCTCACGCGCATCGTCGACGATGTCATGGGCCCGCGCGACGCCAATGGCATGCATCCGCCAACATCCTTTCGCACTGATTCGCGGCTTCGGGGGGGCACGAGAGCACCACGTCGCTGGACTCCGTGCCGGATATGCCAGTTGCTGGGGGGAGACACGGCAAGACTCCGTCGCAGACGACCTTGCTCCCTCCTGCAAGCCCCCAGACGCCGACCCGGCGCACACCGCTCTTTGTTACGAATATGGGCTCCGAGGCGCCGTCCATCTACTCACAACAGTCTCCGCCTCTCGGAGCGAGCAAACATCTGTCAAGCGAGGCTGAGCTGCGCCAGCCGCTGTCTACGGAGGGTGAACCTATGGGCGAGGCGTTGTAAGTTGAGAAGGCCACTTCGTGCCTTATCGGACCATTCCCTTAACATCACTTATCGTAACATACGACCTGTTCTTTGAATCGGACTAGGTAATTTTCTTCACGACGGATACGGATCACGACCGCTCTCTCTGCACTATGCACTATACTTCACAGCTGTTCATTGCTTACCCCTCCGGACATCACTACACATCTTCCGTCGCGGATTTTTACTGGTTGCCGATGCTGATATCTATAGTGTATAAACAACTATCCCGGACTACTTTTCGACTCGCATGGACGCTTGGCCGTGATACACATCGGGGGGCGACTGCTCTTCTTGCTTCCCTGTTGTCGCCGCTGTGTGCTTCCTGCTCTACCACTTGCCCCGCATTCAGGTGCGCGACTCGAAGATGCGTCACTGCATGCGAACACCTCAGTGTCGCCAGACACGGCGAGCTGATTCTCGCATTGCAGTCCATTCTTCACGAGGGGTATAGCAGCGACCTCCCTCAGGCTGGATGCCACCGGTCCTCTGAATGTATAGTCACATTGTCAACATTCAAGGTACGCACGCGCCGAGTCTGAGGAGCTCGGAATGTCTTCTAAAACTCACATTCCCGTGCAGTGTACCCGCATCGCTGTCGTCGACAAAGGGCGATCGACGCTCGCTGATTTGTACATGTGAGGCTACTAGTGATTTACCAGTGAGTATCTCATCAACTCAAATATACGATGGTCGCCAACGTGGATGTTCTCCCGTAGGATGCATGCCCCTGTGCCTCGTGGGGCGACAGACCGCTGTGCGAGTGCAAATTCAAAGCCCCCTGCGGCCTGGTGCACCTGACATGGTACACAGTGAGTTGATCTTCGAGATTGTCCGACGAGCGCAAGCTAGTTGTACTGAACAAATCTACCACTGTTGCGTGTCGGCTGTTTCAGAGTCGGTAGTACTACACATGCAATGTTCCGCACAACTCGTCGTCGTTGCAAATTCCAATGCTTCTTCGAAGACATGAAAGGTTATAACAAGAGAGTAGTACTCCTCACTCGGAGGTCAAATCCGACCATCAAGACGGTAACTGGTCTTCGCGAGTGATAGGACAGTAGTGCCCATTTGGGAGCTACAGCCAAGACTCTACAGCGGCTCCTGCAGCTTCGGTCGTCCGTATTGGAACACTCGCTCACGGTCCCAGCCGGAAGAAGCAAGGAGTCAATGGCATATATCAGTTCACCCAGTGCGAGCGGACTCACCGGGCGCTTGCATTTGCACATGCCCATTCTTGATTGTACGACGTATAGGTAGCCCCTATAGCGAATGTCGGCCAGGTGCGTGTCTATTCAGTCAGCCCGAGTCGCCGTGATGGAACTATACAGAGATGTCCTCGAAGCCTTACGAACCCGGGTTACTTACTCCACCTGCCTGACTTCGACGTTCAGAATGCAGCAACGTAGCGCACAGTGTACTTGCGGCTGCATAGGAGCGACATCATCGAAGGGAAGTGAGAAGCACGGGCGGACACTTTCACGTCAACTCCCCTTTGTTCCAGTAGCTGGAAGATCAACGTCAACATTCACGACTATCATTTAGTGCGGGACACCGAGTGTTGACAGAATCGGACCGCTTGAATGTAATGGGTGACTCGGCCGGGGATGCCCTGGGCTTGCCCTGAGCGACGTACGGTGGAGTTGTTGAAATGAGATACCGCCGCATATGACCGCGTGCGAAGGGAGGCCGTAAGTTGATACAGTGCACGAGGCACAGCACGACTTGGCTTAGAACGACGACTTACGACATTCTCGATGGTTTGCTAGGCTGGTCCTCCTGGTCCGAGGTGGACAGTGCTAGTCTGTACACCGGCTGAACAAGATACCCGGAATACGCTATGACGAGCACGGGCGGTGCAGACAGACTAAATGAGTGTCAGAAGGCGACTCGTAGGTCAGTGGCCCACTCGCCGGTGCCAACTATCGGAAAGAAGGATGGGGGGATCCGTACTACTTGGAAGCCACAGCAGCATGGCAGCTCGCGTGCATGACAAGTTCAGGGACACTTACGATATGGGGCACAGGACACAGAAGCGCACGAAAATGAAAGGCACGAGCTCCAGTCTCCGAGCTATGCCAGCGGGAATTCCTAACTCGTAGAGAGTCCTGCAATGTGCCGTGCAAGGCAGGTGCTGCCCATCCGCCGGCTATCGCATCTGCATATGGCGCTTGGGCATTTATCACTGCATCGCTCCATCCGTGCACGAGTCTACTGTATACGTACATACTATTCTGTTAAAGTCGTCTGTTGAAACTAGCAGCGCCCGTCGCTTGTACGCCGATTGGCTCGACCAAGCGACATGACGGAGTCGGAGGTGGGGTCTCTGGGATAACACACGATTGATGTCCGACTAGCTCAACTGCACCCTCGATTGCACCCGGTCTAGTTGAATTGATCTGCGTGTTCGTGCAGGTGCAGCCGTTTTGCTTCCGCTTCATTACGTTCGATGCTAAGTTGGACCTCTCTTTCCCAGTCTATGGCGAGCCAGACGACAGCATATTCGCCCAGAGCAATAATGGTGAGGGCGACGACTTGTCCTATAATATAATGAGAGGGTCAATGTAACTTGTGTTCGGGCATTGCAAGAGATGCTAACTGACCTATCCACAGACCCTGGAGCCCGAGTTGCGTTTGGGGAAGGAAGGCGAGCGCGATTCCCATCGGTAGCGCAAGGACATAGTATGCGACGAGATTGAATATCGCGCCCAGGTGTTGACGTCCTACGGAATAATATATTTAGGAGCTTAAAGTGCGGCAGAGCAGCGGTCAACACACCCAGTCCACGTAAAACACCACCACATGAACCAGCGAGACAATCGCATATCTGAGGACGCATGTTTACAAGTTGTCGGTTTCGAATTACACCATGGGAACGTACCTGAAACGAGGCAACCAGCGGCATGATCTTGCTCACTAGCTGAACCACGTTCCTGTCTTCACTGATTGCATAGCCGAAAACCTGTTTGCAGATAGATCATAAGTTCGATGGCATTGTGCCTGGGAGAGCAAGGCATACGTTTTTGCAGGCCAGCAAGGTCGTCATAATGACGACTCCTACGATCGCGCTCAACAATGCGGATGCATGACTGGCTCGCTTGGCCCCTTGCGCGTGTTGACCGCCGATCAGACGACCAACACGCGTAGAAGCAGCGACACCTATGGAACAGTCAATGCACTATCACATTGCATGCGCAGCGCCAGACTCACCAATTCCGAAGGGTATGTTGTTCAAGACTGGAATTTTTCAGTAGCTGCAATAAACGGGAACAAACGACCGACCTTGATCGGCGGTCATTATGACTGACTGTGCAGCGAGGGGTAGGGCGCCTAAATGGCCTGCAGCGAGTGCGACTATCTCAAAAGCAGCCCTGCCGAACGGTATTCCATGAGATATCTGAGTCGTCTCATGGACATGTCCGTGAAGTCGTGTGACATACCACTCGGTCCCAACCATCAAGATTCCAGGTATTGCCAAACTAAGGCACTGCACGCAACTCCTCAGATCGAACACAGTAGCGACATTTGCAGTGATCCAAGCTTCGTTCGCACGATGAGCGGGCGAGAAGTATGTGAAAGTTCCTAGGATGAGGAAGCAAAGAGTGAATGTCGCGGATATAGCAACCGGTGAACCCAGAAAGCCAAGGGACGTATAGTGGACGAAGAAGACATTGAGCCCGAGGTTTACAGGGGAAACCAGGATGAGGACGACGGTCGAGGCGCGCATAATTCCTGTAGCATCAATCGAATCAGTGGTCGCTCAGCCACAGAGGAATCAGCGCAGTGAAGCACCTTGACATTGAAGATACTTCTTAAGGCTCTCGAAGCCGATGTATCCTGGTGCCCCAAGTATTAACACGGTCATGAATCGCTGCACGTCGCGACTCAGGTCAGGCTGTTGACCAAGTAGTAACAGGACTGGTTCTAGATTGGCCCACAAAAAGCCGACGGGGATGAACAGAAGCCATAGAAGAACCAAGCAGCGCTGGAAATGAACAGACAGGGACTTCGGGTCTCCTCCGGCGAACGCTTGCGAGCCAAGGGTGTCAAGAGCTGTGGTACCTCCTAGGGCGACGCACCATCCTAAAGTAGCACATATTGTCAGTTGTCAATAGCAACCAATTGAGTATGCTCACCTATCGTGGCCAACATGAATGAGAACGCTGCCACGGAAAGCTCATGAGGCCCCAGACGTCCCACGATCAAGACCGACACAGTCTGAATAGAATTCTGCAGGACGTATGATAATGTCACTGGATTACAAGGATACGCTGAGTTGCCTTTGAAGACTGCACAGGTGAATTGCGACTCACCAGGTACAGAGTCGACCAACAATGACTTGAGAAGCGGTACGACTCGCGCGAGAGGCCCTTCCCTGTTTACAGACAACGGCGGGCCGGCTTCCGGTTGTGTAAGCAGCGTCACGGAGCTGTTCGAAGACGGTAGATCTGCGAAGGCATTCTGTGAACTCCCTACGCTGAGCAGAGGTTGCGTCTCGTCTGCGTTGGCGGAAGACATAAGCAGTAAGATATACAGCGCAAGACAAGATGGCTAGCGTCCATGCTCCGCCCATTTTGGTGATAACATAAATACCCTGGGGGCGCGCAGGAATCTCCGAGTAGACCGCTATCACAGCCTTTCGTGGACTAGACCCAGCTCGCTGCCGCCGACATATCCGCACAGAACAGTGGATCACCGTCGCGTTGACAGGTACGCTAATAGTAAAATCTTCCCGAAGGAACGCTCGCAGTCATTCTGAGAGCGATTGCTTGAGTCGACCAAGTCGGAGCACGCACTGGACGACCCGTATTCCCAAGAGTCCATGCTGCTCTAGAAGCGCCATGCAGTGTAGTGTAGTGCTGACGATCGGAAGGTCGAAATTCTTGAGTTTAGTTCTAGAGGGGCACACCGTCCTTGTACGCGCCTAATCCGAGGTCAGCCAACTTCCGATCCGCGGGCTTTGCGGAGTCTCTGCACCGCATTAGCTAAACGTCGACGCCGACCGTACCTAGTAGCTTGCGGGTCTGCAGCTCAAGTCAGAACAGAGCGACGGGCGATTGGAGATTTCAGACCGACTGAATGGCGGTATTCCGATATGCCTTTCAATTGTTTACCGAAAGTAGGAGACGCCCACATCTTCTGGGTCGAGTCATGACCGGAAACTTGAGAGCACTGGTACTGTGGTTGATACACTTTTCCACGTTTGCCGCTGTTCACCGGACGCCAGCAACCTCGCGCTCGTGAATAGGCCATCTTGACTGTAAGGCGTAAGATGAAAGGGATACATTTCGTGTTTATCATGTAGCTGCTACATCGGGGATCGTATCTGCGAAGCAAGGGACGCATAATTGTTAGCCAATAACATATGAGATGTTTGATATATGAGAAATTTCCGCCCGGGACGTTACAGCTCTTCGGCATCTTCGTGGAACTGGCGGCGCTTCGCTTCTTCTCGGTTGCGCTCGATGCTATACTGGATCTCTTTGTCCCAGTCGGTGCCTAACCAGACGACGGCGTACTCGCCGAGGCCGACGATAAACAACGCCACCACTTGGCCTAAAGGAGAAACGAGCCCATAAGCTCAATCAACTGAAATGAACGGAGTTGGTATGTCATACCCAGCCAGAGTCCCTGCAAGCCCATGTGTGTCCGCTGGTGGAACGCCAGAGTGATTCCGAGGGGCAGGGCAAGGACGTAGTACGCCACGAGGTTGAACATGGCCCCAAGGTGCTGACGCCCTGGCAGACGAATAGCGTTAGGCTGGCGGCTTATTGATTGAGACGCGGACTGCTTACCTTGCCCCCGAAGGACGCCGCCACACGAACCCGCTAGACCATCCGCGATCTGCAGACGAAAACGTTTGAATAGGTCCCTGAAATCGGCGGATGACGTACCTGGAAGGAAGCCACGAAGGGCATAACCCTGCTCACGAGCGCCACCACGTCTGTATCGTCGCTGAACAGGAAACCGAAGACCTGCGGAACGGATGAGGCGGCAGATGACCGGGACATGGGAGAATGCGCTCACGTTCCGTGTCGCAATCATGACGGTCATGACGACACATCCCACGACGACGCTGAGGAACGCAGAGGCATGGCTCGCGCGTTTCGCACCCGCTGCGTCTCGTGCCCCGATCAGATTCCCGACTCGTGCGGAGGCAGCCACGCCTATTTCATCGGTCAGCGCGATTGGACTAGAAGCGAGCGGGCGCAGATGCACGCGACGAACCTATCCCGAACGGGATTGTGTTGAGGACTGGTGAGAGTGTCAATCGGGTGGGAGCAGCGCAGACGTAAAAGATAAACGGACTTTGGTCGGTGGTCATGATCACAGACTGCGCGGCGAGCGATAGGGAACTGAGCCGCCCAGCCGCTAGTGCGACGATTTCAAACGCAGCCCTGCGACAAGTCAATCGGACCAAGATTCACGGCGAATCGCGATGCATCGATCGACTTGCCATTCTGTTCCTACCATAAAAATGCCGGGGATCGCGAGTTTGAGGAAGAAGGCACAGCTCTTGATGTCGAAGACGGTGGCGAGACGGATCCCGATCCAGGTCTGATTGCGGCGATGGGTGGGCGACAGGTATGTATAGAGACACAACAGGGAGAAACAGAGCCAGTAGGTGATGGATATAGCAACTGGTGATCCGAGCAAACCGAGCGGTGTGTGGTGGATGCAGTAGACGTTGAGCGCCAAGTTGACAGGAGCGACCATCAGGAGGACATATGTCGAGGCCCTCATGATGCCTGTTGGGGTAAGTGCGTATTCTCCGGAGCAGCATGGAAGGCGAAGGCGTACCCTGGCACTGGAGGTACTTCTTGACGCTCTCGAAGCCGATGTAGCCTGGTGCGCCTACAATCAAGACGCGCAGGAAGCGCTGCACGTCATAGCTGAGCCTCTCTTCCTGGCCAAGAGCGAGCAGGACGGGCTCGATGAATGCCCACAAGAAAGCGACCGGGATGAAGAGCAGCCACAGCAGGACGAGGCAGCGTTGGAAGTGGATCGACACCGTGCTGCGCTCTCCGCCGGTGAACGCCTGAGAGCCGAGTGTGTCGAGCGCAGTGGTACCACCGAGGGCGACACACCAGCCTGCTGTAGAGGTCAATGCGGTGCAGAGTCTCAGGAGACCGGACACGGGGCAGGAGCGAAGGAAGGTACGCACCGACCATAGCCAGCATGAGCGCGAAGGCAGCAGCCGATAGCTCATCGGGACCGAGTCTGCCGGCGACGAGGACGGAGACGGTCTGGATGGAGTTCTGGAGGACATACGAGAGGATGACTGGCGTGAGGTGGTCAGCGAGCACGCGCAGCGGGACGACGAGGAGAGGCCGGAGGGGAGCGAGCGGGAGGGTTAGACGCTCACCGGGAAGGGAGTCGACCGCGAGAGACGCGAAGAGCGGACCGAATGGCGGGGCGGGAATTTCCGGATCGGGCAGCTCTGTGGCGGCGAGGCTGGGGGAGTCTCCCACTCTCGTCGACCCGTTCGACGACGACGACGAGAGCCCGACGTCGCGCTCGCGGTAGCGAAGCAGAGGGCTTGTTTCATCAGGGTCTTGGGTCGTTCTGATGCTGCTCATCTCGAGGGGGGACACACGGGAAGCTGGGATTCCGTAACTTCGCGAACCCTGTGCGCCCTTTTCTACTCGGCCAGACTCGTGGCTCTCCTCATGTCCACTCGTCCAAACACTGGTCCGGTCCTATGCCCCCGCGTCCTCGTCATCTATCGCAACTTTAGACCGCCCAGTCAGATTGCAGGCCACAGCCCAGCCCGTTGGCCCCATCGATTGTTCGGTCGGAATCTCCATATGTAGCTGCTGAATGAAACGCCATCCCGGCACTCTGGCATCAGCTTCCAACACGGAAGATAAGACCTCCTGTGCCTTCAATACACTCCGGACTTACGATATCGTAAACTTTCTGTTTGCCTCTTTGTTTTCCCCAATCTCTGCACTGTAGCGCCCTGGCTGCGTTCTGCTCCCGGTCATGGGGCAGAACATGCGCTATCGCGAGCGTTCTTCGTGACTGGGGCCACGCCTCGTCCTCTGCCGTACTCGATCCATTTAAAAGCTGTGTCCTTCTCCAATTTCCGACGCAACTCTTCGTCGCCCACTCACCTCGACTCAGAGCACGTCATGCAGACCTTCACCCGTCTCTTCGCACTCGTCTCTCTGGCCGCTTGCGTCATTGCGCATGAAGGTCATGATCATGACACCCAGATGCCCCTTGACTATGTCCGCTTCCCCTACCAGGCCGCCTACCCCGGGGATAACGAAGGTCAGTGGCTGCTCCCGATATATCGTTCACGCCACGCTGACCTCCTGACCACACAGTAACCGCCGACTCTATCTTCTCTGGTATTACCACGTTCGCCAGGCTTCCCTGGGTTCAGTGCCTGGGCAAGGAAAAGGACGTTCCGTTTGACGTCGCATTCCTCGGAGCGCCTTTCGTACGTACCACGTTCCCGCTGACATACGCCTTCGCCAACTCTCAACTCTATAGGACACCGGTACATCTTATCGTCCCGGGGCCCGTTTTGGGCCAGCAGGTATCCGTGCCGGTTCGCGTCGCCTCACGCTGTACGGCGGGTACAACGTCCCCTTGGCGGTCAACCCGTTCCGGTCTGGCCTGAAGATCGTCGACTGTGGTGATATCCCCGTCACGCCGTACGACAACAGGTACGCCATCAAGCAGATTGAAGACGGCCACAAGGCGCTCTTGCACCGTCCGGCCTACTCTCCGCTTGGAAATGATTCGCTCACCGGTGAACCGCTGCAACCACTCTCTCTTGATGGCAAGACCCACCCCCGCGTCATCACTCTGGGCGGTGATCACACGATCGTCCTCCCCCTCCTGCGTTCTATCTACAGTGTCTACGGCGCCATCTCAGTTATCCACTTCGACAGCCACCTCGACACATGGAAGCCTCAAGTTTTCGGCGGTGCGCCCTCCGACCAGGCGGCGATAAACCATGGCACGTACTTTTACTGGGCGAGCCAGGAGGGCCTGATCAAGAACGGCTCATCAATTGCAAGTATCCTGTTTCCTAATCTCGTTTATACCTTTCTTCGCCGTAAATTGCTCGATCCTAGTTGAGCTTTCCTTTACAGCACGGCGCCATTCGCACCACCCTCTCCGGTCCTGCGGACTATGACAATGACGATGACGCGGGTTTCCAGCGCATCGAAGCGCGCGAAATCGATACCTTAGGTGTGTAGCACGTTCTTCATTTTTCCGCGATAGCTTGGCGTGCTAACATCTGTGCATCTAGGTACTGCTGGTATCGTGAAAAAGATCCGCGAGACCGTGGGCGACCTGCCAGTCTATCTCTCCATTGATGTATGTGTCCGTCCTTAGTCTCGGAAGTCAACGGCAATCGCTGACCGCCGGTCTAGATTGACTCCATTGACCCTGCCTTCGCGCCTGCGACGGGTACACCTGAGACCGGCGGGTGGTCGACACGCGAGTTGCGCGAGATCCTGAGGGGTCTAGACGGCTTGCACATCGTGTCTGCTGACATCGTCGAAGTCGCCCCGGCGTATGACACGAACGCTGAGCTTACGACCATGGCGGCTGCCGACGTAAGCGATCTGCGCTTACTTCCTCTGGCACGTCTGATGAGCACTCGATAACTAGGTTCTGTATGAGGTTCTGAGCGTCATGGCAAAGACGCCCCTAGGTAAGGTCTCGGCTTGAACGCGCCGGGACATGACATTTCTTTGCATGTTGTTCTCGCGCTACACATATGACGGAAGATTCCTGTCTTCCCCCCCCTTGCCGTACCGTTCGTCCGAAAGATGTTCCATTCATTCCAAATGTGATGATGATCTTCATGCTCGTGAATCCCGTGGATATGGGACGAGTCTAGTAGACCTTCCTTAGTGCACGAAATAGTATAAAGATGGCATCCACTCACCAACTTCGGCCGAAGAGATCTGATGGCGAACGCTTATCTCCGAGTTGGCCATGCGTGCTCCTCGTGTTGGCACGTACAGACTGCATTACGGCAACCAGCGACAAACCAGCGACTAGTGACACCGCTGTGGCGAACAGTGGCGCACTTGAGCCACGTCCTTACCGGCATCTCAGTGATACCAACGAGCGGGCAGTACAACGTAGTGATGTTATTGGGATGATGTGATCGCAATTTTGTGGGTACGGGAATACTCCGCCTCATCTTGAACTTTGTTCTTACTCGGCTGCCTTTTTGGTCGAGCAGTGCAGAGAAGCGCCCAAGCCACATTAAGGGACGTTCACCTTTCCGGAGTCCACCATCGTCGCCAAGCAGAGCTCAGAGGGTACGTGTATTGCGAATCTATTCTGATGATAGTGCGTGCTCTCACGTTCTTTGCCTCGAGGTCGGTATCATGAACCGAGAGAGTTGACATTGATCAGCCTGTCCGTTACGGCTCGCATGCGAACTCTTCCCACTTCCAGGGCTCAAGACGGTATTTCCTGAACTACTCCCCTGTAGCGCACCACGGGACGAGGGGATGCTATTCCTCAATAGGACAAATTACGAAAGCCGTTCATGGGCAATGGCGGATTTGACCATAAACGTTCTCACCCCGCTATCATGAACCTTCTCATCCATAACGAAGAAAGCCTCGAGGCTGCGGACGTTCATATACTTCCGCTTCCCCAAAATGAAATCGTGCTCCACACTCCCAGCTGAGTTTCATTTCCCCATAACCTTCTGACGTCTCTCATCTAATTTTCAGCCCTCCGACTCGGAGCTGCTGGTACGTTTACTCAACTTCTAGTACCGACAGAACGTGCAACCCTGTCGTCGTCAAAAATATCACTTTTGCGCACTGACTATCGGTCTTTCCAGCCACGACAAAACCCCTCTGCATAGGCGGCGGCCGCAAGTCAGTCAAGCCAGTTATAGTCCATCGATGGACGGAAGCATACTGTACAGTTGATCACACTCGAGATGCGTCATGATAGCCTGAGCAGAATGTTACTCATACGATGAACCTCGTGCGTATATTCTGAGTAACATCCTTACGACAGGCTTAGCAGTAGGGGAATTGCTTAGTCCGTGATTTCGTCAACTGACCTATATGCGAAACAGGGACATGCTCGTCGCAGCCATTCACTCCGCTTCCTCATCTCCGACAAGGAATATGGACCCGCGCAATGGTGTGCCATTGAATCGACATGCCGTCACTGCGTCCTCATGTTTCGCGCAATCGCTCATCAAAGCCCGCGAACGCGACGATGCCGTACAAGTGTCTTCTCCGCCTCGCGGCATGACTAGACTTACTGGTCAGTACGTTTGTCACATGCAGGCGCGATAATTATCAGAGTATATCCGCTACGGCGGATGGACTGTGTGTCATACCCACTGACTTTCAAGTGACAGAGATACCTTACGGAACCGGCAGCATACCGTCGCAGCGTTCGTATGGGTGTACTCCTGGATCACTCACCATCTCCTTCCTCCTGTGATACGCAAGGAAAGCCGCGAAAATTCCGGAGTACAGGCCGAATTACCGGTGCGAACAGCGTAAAGCACCGTGAGCGAGTCCCAGTACAGCAGCAACGACGAGCGCCGTATTCAGGAGGCCAGAACACACAAACAGCTCACTCAAGATAGGGCCACTCAGCCAAGCCACGTCGTTTCTGCTCACCGATTACGATGTTGCATCCTGCATCAATATCAAGTTCTTCAGTATACTTTTTCTGTCGGACAATCAGTGTTCTCCACGTTCGCTACTAACCCCCGCTCAACGGCCGCACGTCCTTCTTCGAACAGGCAATCTCAAGGGGACCCTTTTCCTTCTCATCGGATGAATTGTCCACAATCCGCCTCAGAGAGAAAGCTTATAGTTCTGTCGATTACAAAGGTGTATGATACGACCGCCCGCAGAAAAACTTCAAGTGCGTGTGCGTTCGAGCAGTTTTGGTGAGTACGCTTGCCCCCGATACAGTCTTCTAGACGCTGACCGGACTCGGGGAGCTCAATAGACGTGTAATGCACTTCTACATCACACTCCCGCGCGCATCGGAACCTCATCGGGCCAGCGGCGCTGCCTTACGCAGCGTGGGACGACGTTGGGATACATCAAGTGAGTACGGCAAGGTTCCGAAGATAATGCGAGGTAGTTGATTTTAGCTACATGGCTCGACGAACCGTCAAGTTGAACAGGATGCCTAACAGCATAATCCCTTCCGACTCGATGAGTCTAGCGTAGTACGGCGGTATGTTGATTAATCTGAGCGTTGAGTGGCAATAGCATGAGCTCCTAGGCAGGCAAGCAAACTTTGGACTCTCTGTGCTGTCGGCCCTTTTGATTCGTACTAGTAGCGGACCGTCGGCACTCCGCCCACCGTCGTGGTCTCTCGGCTCGCCTTCCGTCGCAGATCGGCCTCGGAACCGAGGTCATTTAAGCACAAGGAACGACTCCTTCATCTCGGCTAGAGGCGGTACCGAACTTCGAGCACTGGCAACTCCGTGATCGCTTCATGCTTCAAGTCTTGCAGAATAACACGAATTTACCCTGCCATGTGCCGCGCTGCTCACCTCAGAGACCATGACAGCAAATGACGGAGCGAAGCACGCGCTCTTACTGGTATCCAGCACTACATATTTTGCATATCCAGCTCACGACTTCATTGAGCTAGTAGGGAGATTACTCGACCACCGTTGTAGGATTTAATCCAACGCTGTGCCAGTGCACGCTCCCGAGGTAAGCAGAGGCTTCGCCGTGCCGTATGACCAAGCCTTGAAGACTTACATGTGTTGCTCTAAGGCTCCCCATTGGCTTTTCTATCTCGTGACGATTCAAACGAGTCACAGCTGAATCGGCCGACCAGCTGCGCAGGCATTTGAGTCCTCAGCGACCGTTTGCGAGTCAGTTCGGAGTCAAAGCTTACTTGATCCCTGACTGCGTTTACGCCGGTGGATGCGGGGTATTGAACCGACAGTCGCCGTCAGCGAATTGCATGGAAGCAGACGCAGGACTCTCAAGAAATTGCCGCATGTAGGTGCGTACGCCTTCCCAATGACGGCGAGTGGCCTTAGTTCTACTCAGCCCGGGGTGTTTATCCTGCAAAGCAATAAACTCCTAGTATGGAAACACTAGAGATGCTTCACGGACGCCAATCGCGCTCGCCTTCGATTTGGGGTTGTAGGTCGTCGGACATAAACTATGATATGTTCCCCATGGACCACTGACTTGCGTACAGTGCGAAATCTGGTCTCATAACCTACTGTAGTTCACTCGCACCGGGCGATGAATGTAAGAAGACGGTGGCCGCACAAACTGCGAAGACCACATTGGTCGAAGCTCTTCATATAATCTCACTTCTCCTAGATCGAACGTTTGCACCCGTCGCTCTGCAGACACGCGAGGTTATCAGGACATACGCACTATCCCCCGTTTGTCTGCGCCCGCGGGGGATAATTCACACGGAGACAGGACTTCCTCTGCGGGTCAGTCACATCCTCTCTATTGCGAAGTCTTCTTCGCAGGCTTTCAGGCTCTCGACGCGGGAGAAAGCGAGTCGCCTCGTGGCGGCGTTTACAGAGCACGGACTGAATTGCACCGGGTTCCCAAAGCGATGTTCTTCCAGAACGAGAGCACGTTCCTGTGTGCGTTGCTGACGTTCCGCTTTTGCAGTGACTACTGTCGAAGATGCACAGTGCCTCCCAATCGTGATACAATCCATAGATTATCTATACACCGTGTACAGTGAGAATACAGTACGTTGCTGCAATGTAATGTACAACTGCCAGAATCTAAGAATCTACCTTGCCACATGCATTGCGACGTAAAAGCGCAACACGCACGCCGCTCACTCTACGAGAGATCGAACCCTGCATTCGAGTTGATAGCCTGCAGGAGCTTTTCCCTGAGCACCTTCTCGTTCTGATACCGCGGGAGCTACAATCCCACAGCGTCAATGTCAGCCACCGCGACGACCCGGTGAGCAGCCGGGAAACGCTCACCTTCAGGAGATTGACGCACGTACTTGCCGTTGGGAGGCGGTTTTCGTCCGAGCCGGCGTCTCGGATGGCGAAGTTGGGCACGAGCTCTTTGAAGCCTCTGCGAACATTCGCGAGCACGTGAGCGGCCTAAAGCAGTAGAAGAACAAGCATATACGTACAGCAAAGGCGGACGACTGCAGCTCGTGGCGAACCGGAGGAGCTTCCGGCGCTGCTCCTGGTCGAACGAGTTGACAATCCTCCAAAACAGCTGGATGGTTGACTCGTGGTCGTCGTACAGCCCACCGTAGTTCGTGTTCTGCCGGAGGTCGTCCAGGTCGATCGGAGAGTTCACGCCTCCTAGGAGAATCTGGAGCTCCTGCTGGTTGAACATCCTGCACAATGCGTCAGCGGGACACGTTCCGGGTGGGAAACGGGCACGTACCGAAGCCACCGTGGTTTGATCATCTCCGACAAACCCTCAAAGAACGCCTCGCTCTGCTTCTTGATCTGCTTCGTGAGGCGATAGTGGCTGACGAGATAGATGTACTGCAGCCTGTTCTCGCGCGTGATGGCGATGTTGCTCCCGTCCGGGATGAGATCGACTGTGCGCGCGACGCCGAACTCTTCCTCCGCGACGGTGAAGTTCAGCGAGAGATCCTCAGGGTCGCCTGTGTAGTGTTTAAGGAAGATGAGCCCTTGGTAGAGGTCGGGGTCGAGCGAGGCGAGGTCGTCTAGGAAGGACTGCTTGCCGAGCCACTGGAGAATGATCCGTGGGTTTCAAAACGAATCGAAACTGAGACTAGTGCATACCTTTGCGAGGAAGAACCCTGCAAACGCCACGTCGACGAGGATGCCATCGTACAACGCTTTCCCCAGTATTCGCCCAATGAAGCGATACCAATTGAGACTATGCGCTGAATACGAACCAGTCAGCGTCCCCGTGCAGTTCCGGCCAAGACAGCTCAGGCACTCACCCTCCGTCGCATACGAATGCGGGTTCGGATACAGCTCGTTCTTCTTATTCGCCAACCACAGCCCGCGATCCGAATCGAACACCTCCTTACACAGGCTGGTCAAGAACTCCTTGAACACCCCGCCGCCGTCGATGCCCGCCTCCTCGTTCCCGAACTGGTCCACGAACGTGATCGCGACGGGCGCGTGCAGGTCCGCGTCGCCGAGGCGGTCGAAGCCGTCCTGCGCGACGCTCCCCCGGCGGACGGTCACGCGCGTCTTCGGGTAGAGCGTCTGCCGGAAGAGCGCGCCCGAGCTCGAGAGCAGCCCGCGGGCGACGAGGTCCGAGGCGACGAACTGGCGGAAGATGGACACGCGCACTTCGAACGGGATCGCGAAGGGGATGTTGTTGAGCACGCCGAGGCGCGGGCTCATGTACGCGACCTGCCGCTTTGTGAGCGTGCGTGCGTTGGAGGGTTGTTCTAGGTTCTGCTCTTCGAGGCTGTGAGGTGTGGGTCAGTACTTGGGATGGAATCGAGTCAAGGGACGTACACAGCGGCTTGTATGAATGGCACCATGTCGACTTGCGAAGTGACGAGCCAGTGGTCGGGCGGCGTGAACGGACGTCGAGAGCTACATCACAGACACGCCGGTCAGCATGCCAGCGCACGGTCACAAAAAGTCGCGAATCACGCACTCCCTCGCATGTATCGCCTGCAGACACCTCGTCAGCTTGTCCCTCACGCCTCCCACTTCAGCGAAACCACCCCCGGCACGCCCTCCCCGCCGCGCCCGCGCGGAGGTCGTCCCGCCAATAAAGCGTAAACGCGACGTTGAGCAATTGGCGCGAGAACGACGTGAGCTCGTCGAGCGTGAGCGGGTTGCGGTGCGTCGCGGGCCCGGCCCGGCCGAAGAACTCGTCGTCGCCCATCGTGAGGAGGGCCTGGATGTAGAGGTCGACGAGGAAGAGCAGAGGGGGCCAGGCGGCGGCGTACTCGGGATCTGTGTGGGTCGTCAGCGGTGCCGGGAAATGAGACGGAGAGAAGGAAGGGGCGAACGCACCGGTTAGCGAGGTGAGCGTGTCCTCGCGCCCGAGGGGCGAGCTCCGGACGTACAACCTGTAGATCTCGCGCACGAGCCCGCCGCCGTTGAACGCGACGACCGTGCCGAGCACCTTGTCCCTCCTCGTCGGCCACACCGTCGTCAGCGCGAAACAGAACGCGATCAGGCTCTGCCTCGAGGGGTGGTTCTGCGCCGCGCCGAGCAAACTGTTGAGGTGCGCGCTGCTCGGGAGTGTTTGGAGCCGGGTACGCGTGCGCTTGTCCAGCTCGGGCAGGCGCGGCGGGGGCTCGAACGACGCCACGACGGTCACCTGCGGAGCGCGCTCGTCGTCCTCGTCGTCCTCGTCGACGTCCATGACATCACCGTCTGCCCAGGTGCGCGTGGCGTCGCGGGTGTTGCGCTCGGGCGGCTCGAGCGCGTGCGTGGGGAGCGCGTTCATGAGCGCGGCGAGGAGCTCGAGGTAGGCCTCGAGCGCCTTCGCGGGGAGTTTGCTGTAGCGCGGCGGGGTGAGCACGACGAGGTTGGCGACGAGGTGGACTTTGGCTCGGGCTCGACGAGGGCTGGGTCGGCCAGGATGGAGGGGATGAAGGGGGATACGAGATGGAAAGAGCTGAGGGGGAGGCGTGCTGAGAGCGTGGTGAGGGCTGAGAGGGGAGACGGTTGGGGAGTAGGGGGATGGAGAGAATGTGCGTGAGGACATGCGGGAGAGTTTGGGCATGTAGAGAGGCTTGTGAGAGCGGTGTGATGAGGAGAGTAATGAGCGGGGCAGAGTGGGCGATGTTTTGGATTCAAGCGGCTGTGGTAATTAGCAGAAGACTGCAGAAGTAGAGATTGAACGTACTATTCGTCGAATGGCCTCTCCGAGGAGGCTATAGAATCCGCGAGCAAGCACATACTGCGTGTACTCAGGTGCTGCTTCCGAGGATAGTAGGAGCTGTATAACATTGAGATGCAGGGGCGCATACTGGGATCTACAAGGGATCAGAGCGGGCTAGACATATCTCGAGGACGGTTACGTACTCTGGTGCCGCGGCTATTGCTTGCAGCAAGAGTACGGAGGTTTTACGGAGGAGGACACGCCAATTCTCCTCACTGTGCACCAGGACATCTGCTCTCCGTGAGCTTACTGTCAATGGCAAGCGAAATCATCACACACCTTGACTTCCACTCACGACGGCACTGGACCACATCCCTAGCGCCTCCTGGTCCACCCCGAGGAGGACGAGACAGCGGAGACCAGTCAGCCCCGCAACGTCGCCCGCAAAGACATTCTTGAGCTCGCGCCTTGTCTGTGCTTGCGCGAGACACCGCGCCACCAGGCCTGGATCTTGGTCGCGCTGTCCTGCTTGCGCTTGAGGTCATGGCGCTGGGAGCGCTGGGCCTTTGCTGCTGGAGGATGTCGGAGTAGGAGGCAGAGCGCGTGCCGCCGAGGTTGATTTCTCTGCGCCGTCTAATGTCGTCTTCGCCAAACAGAGGGATCATGGCGGGGAGATGTTGCAGTGAGGGCAAGCAGGCGACTCGAACGAGTACTTGAACAAGGTGAGGTCGCCGGTGGCTGCACGCGTAAGCATGCCGCTATACGCAGCCCGATCGATCGCCACAGCTCGCTGCCCAAAACGGGCAGCTCCTCCTTGTCCTGCCCTTCCACCATCCATCCCATCACACTCGCTATCAAACCCAGCCAGAGATCCACCGCCTGTTCGGCGAAAGATTTACCGGGTCATGTCATTCCACTTCCTTCAACCACGCTCGCGAGGAGGAGCACCCACCGGCAGCAGCGCCGCTCTTGCTCAGCGTTGTAGTCCTCACAAACACTAAATAATGCGATCGTAAATGCCCAGCTGGTACCTACACTTCGCACATGCAGTGGTACAGTGACTATGTTCGTTGCGTCACCTCGACATCCAAACATCGTTCACCTGCTCTTCTATGCACTCCCACAGCCGCTCGCCTGTCGCGGAGTCCACCGCACCCCCTCGCGTGAATGGGATCAGGTATGGTCCACCCGCCAATGTCTCGCATGTCTCATTCAACGCAAGGTGAGGTGATGTACCTCGCCATTCATTTCCCCCGCTTCCAGAGCCTTCGACGTGTACTGCGTGAGCGCGCCGTTCTCGGTCGGGTAGAATAGCAGTCTCTGGTGGACACGGTGCGTATCAATCCTGACCATCGAGGGCAGTCTACATGGGAGTGAACATTTCCGGACTATCCCAGCGTTCCGGTTCAACTCCGAGCAGTTGTTCATTGCCCGGTGGTTAACCGATCCCTTGGTATGTCGACCCCTGATAATGCATCGCCGTAGCGGACGGAAAATGCGGGAAGGTCGATTGCGCGCTCACCGGGGTCCACGGGATCGACACTACCTCCTCTCCGTAGTTCCTAGCCAACTCCGCTGCAAACACCGTATACCGGTACCTGCTTATGTGGTATAGCCCCTGTCGCCCCATCTTCCGCACCGGGCCGTCCTTCAGCGCGGCGTAGTCCGAGGGTGTGAAGATCTGCCCGACCGAGGAGGTCGTGATCACGGCCAGGGCGAGGTGGACGAAGTGGAGAGGAGGGTGGGCAGGAGAAGAGTCGTAAGGTACAAGTGGGCTAGGAGGGTGGACGATGGGTGAGTTTGGAAGATGACAGACATAGGTGGGGGAGGGCGTACTGAAGACATTCATTACGATTTGTAGGTCCTACCCTGCTTCGTTAAGTAAGGTCTTCCATCGGTGGGATCATCACGCGCTATCATGCACGCCCACAGCAGCCCCGGGCGAGCACACTCAGCTGTCCAACTCGCCCACCGAGGAACAGTGTGCGCAGCTGCGTTTCCTTCCTGTCCACCGCCACCATCAGCGAACCCGAACCTGCACGTTCCACTCTACGACGTTGCGCCGAGCCGAGACGCGACCCAGCCAAGAAGACCCTCCGCGGCCGTCTTCACCCTCTAGACTCGCAAGGTTAAGCTCGAGGAGCACCGTCCCACGTCCCGTCTCTCTGGGAGACCGGATGGGCCGGGATGCGACCGATGCAATGCTTGATGAGGCGGGGCGTCGGCGCCGGAGATACAGACCCATGTCACAAACTCAGGTAACCGGCACGAAGAGCTCAGAAGTGCTAGTGAGTGGCGATCGATTGGTGGGATTCGATGATGATGAGCAGTTGTTGTCCGACCCCGAACGAACCCGTCAAGACGTACGTCGGCATAAACTCGGAGTGAGAAGAGCCAAGCAACGAAGCAGCAGCTCGCGTTGAAGCTCAAGCAACACTGTGGGTCACGGTTATACGGGCATACCACCGCTTCTGGCTAGTAGACGATATGTATGCCTCTGAGCTGATGAATTCCTCTGTGGACATGCGTGTAACGTCAACATGGACAAGCCTCATCTGCACAGGTGTGTACTTACGGGTCGTGGTGACAGCGGGTCACTTCTCGCATGTTCACCCAACCTCCATCCACGCTGATCAGAGGTCGAAGAGCAGACATGGATGATACTCATCGCGTCGCACGACAGTCGTCGCCGGGTCGTATGGTGAGTGATGACACAATCGATTTCGCGAACAAAGTCATATTATAATAGCATGCACAGGTGCTTGCGGCCACGAACCACAACCCGTCGTGCGATCAATGGTTCGTGGGCGTTCTCGAGTCCGGACCAGTGTCAGCGCACAAGACTTGCGACCGGCCAGCCACTGCAAACCTGAAGGCCTGACCACCACCGCACACAGGCGAACATGTCCCGCGGAAAACCGTGTGTGTCGGGACAGCAGTCCCATCGCGTGAAGATGTCGATGTTACACCATATCAGGAAGTGAGCAAGTCGACAGCCATGGCAGCTGCTGGCATGCCCGACGCACGATCGGGAGATGGCGCGCAGATATAGCGCGTTGACCCAGCATGAGACCGCCGCCGCTTGCACTACGCAGTGCGCACCGACACGCCCGGCATTGGCGATCGCTATGCCGCAGCCAAGCCACGCAGAGGCCGCCTCGAGAGCGGCCGGGAATCAAACGCGTCCCGCAGTGCAGCTCGCGACTTTCGTCCGAGGACACGACACTTCGACCTGTCAAGCGAGGCGTGGAAGAAGGCCGGGGGACACGCGCGTCCGCGGCGTCGCACGCGAAGGCGGCGTGGGGGTCGCACGGGTGCGCAGCGGTTACTGTGTTGTAATGGGTTGGGCGTTGTGGAGCAGACTGGACGGAAATAGGTTGGACGTCGGAGATTAGGGGGGTGTATTCGTGAAGACGGTTAATCGATGCTGGAATGTGGCTCACGCAGCTCGGACTCTGCATCCACCCGGAAAGCGGGGAAGCGTGCTCTATACGCCAATAAGGACGGGGACGTTGTAGCTGTCGCCCCAAGCCGAGAAGGATGGGCAGGAGCAGTGGACGCTCGGTGGACACGAACAAGAAGAATGTCAGAGGATGCTCCGTGCTCTGTCACGAACGGATCTGGGGCCACTCACCGTCTGAGATAGGAAGCTTTGCGCGACAACATCGATACAGACGCGTCCACAAGGCGAGCGTGCGCGGCCGAAAGAGGAGTAGAACACGCGGAGGATGGAAGCTATGCAGCGAGAAAGACCGAGGTCACACGCCTCGACGGGGACGCATGGCCGCCACCCGGGTCAGCGGCATCGCGGGCGGCGGCGGGCGGGGAGAAGGAAGCGTCGGCGAGCGCGACTCGGAGAGGGTCGACGCCGAGGCGAAGGCAAGGCAGGCACGGCAGAGGAGAGGGCGTCGGGGTGGAGCCCAATTCGGGAAGGAATAAGCGGGCGCCTGTGCAGACGGCCTCGGCGAAAAAAGAGACATGTGACGGGGACGGCCACCGCTGGCCATAAAGGGGTCCCCGCCGCGCACACCGCCATCCTTTTTCTTGCCTCGACCCCGTCCAGATAATGTCCGCGTCGTCGCAGCCGTCGAACTCGCTGCCCGCGCATGTGGCGAGCACGTCGGGTGAGTGGCGCGTTTCACGTTAGCCTATTATGCGAGTGATAAGGCGGAGGGTCGGCGAGGGTAGCCGAGCCGGGTGGAGGCTCATAAGGGAATGCGCCTGTGCGCAGCGGGGCTTGGATGACGCTCTGCCTGCGTCCATTCGACTCCTCCCCTCCCCGATGTGCCTGACCTAACTCGTCTCGTCTCCTTCCTCTGCTCGCTGCCCATCTTCGCCGTCCATGTCCTCCGCGTCCGCGACGTCCTTCCCGCTGTCTGGCCTGCCAACAGGCTCATCCCGCGCGACGTCCGCGTCCTCCACGTCTTCTGCTGCTGGCTCAAGTACTGCATCCTCCTCCTCTTCCAGCTCCGCATCCTCTACTACCTCCTCTCCTACGAATACTAACCCTGCTGCCTCTTCTTCAGGTACAACCGACCCGGCTAGTTCTTCATCCTCTTCCTCTTCTTCCTCCTCCTCCACAACCTCCTCGAGCTCGTCCACCACAACCCCGTCCTCGTCCTCGAGCTCCACCACTCCCTCCTCGTCCTCCACCACCACCCCGGCTGGCGGGTCCTCGTCGTCCAGCGGCTCCTCCAGTGCATCCCAATCTGGCAGCTCCTCGTCTAGTGGCGGCTCGTCTTCCGCGTCCGCGTCCAGCTCGAGTGCCACGTCCACGTCCTATTCGACGCATACGCAGACGAGCACCTCGGTCTTCGTGTAAGTTTTCCTCGCCTGGCTTCCGCGCTTCTTCCTTATCTCACCTCGTGTCCCCCGCACAGCACGACCAATGCACAGGGCGCCCCCACTACCGTAACCTCCCTCCAGTATGTCACCTCCACCGCCGCCGCTGGCTCAACCGACACCTCCACCCGCTCCTCAAGCCATACCGGCGCCATCGTCGGTGGTGTCGTAGGCGGCATCGGTGGGCTCGCCGTCCTTCTCGCGCTTCTCTTCTTCCTCTGCAAGCGCAGGAAGCGCGACGACTTTGACGGCAACTTCGACCCCGACCGCGTCGTCGGCATCTCAGGACGCAACGGCGCCACCCTCCCCAATTTCGACCTCGGCGGCGCGGAAGACGTGACACCGTACACGTACAACCCCGCCGGGCCCAACGGCACCGGCGCGCCCGCCGCCGACGACGGCATGCGCCAGCACTCGAACGTCCCCGCCTTCCTCGCGGGCGGCCTCGCAGGCGCAGGAGCCGGCGCCGGCGCTGCCGCCGCGCACCGTTCCGGGTCATCGTCTCCCCCCGTCGCCTCCGCGCCGTCGCACTACTCGCAGTCGCACTACGCGCCCTCGTCGTCCGACCCGTCGCAGTACCCCGACTACAGCGCCTACAGCCAGTACGCGCAGCAGCCGGGCGCGGGCGCAGGCGTAGGATCGAACCACAACGCGCCCGGCGCGTACCGCCAGCCGTCGCCCGGGCCGAGCATGGCGTACTCGAGCGTCTCGCCGACGTCGCCGACGCACTCCGGGTCGGGCAGCGGCGCGCCGTTCCTGGCGCCGGGGACGCTCCAGAGCGCGAAGGAGCGCGAGGCGATGATGCGGCGCTCGGGGATGCAGCTCGCGAACCCGGGTGAGGTCGTGCAGCACCAGGACGGGGGCCGCGTGCCGGAGGGGCACGAGGAGGAGGAGAACGTGTTGAGCGAGGTGCCCCCGCGGTATGACCAGATCCACCGGGATGCCTGAGCGTGGGCTCTCTGTGCCTTTTCGTGAGTCGCCTTTCGTGTGTGGTCCGTGCAGACGGCTGACGGCGTGCGCTGCAGACGATAGACGGACTGCGTTTCTTCAGTCGTGTTTATTCTAACGCAAGGTGGGGCCTCGGCCGTCCGACGTTGTCGCCTCGAACCTTTCCTCGCCGCAAAATTCTAGACGGCGCAACGAGGATACGACCGGGCCCGCACCACCCAACCCAATTCCACTCCACACCATATGATACATGCATCGACGAGACGACCTCTGTACGCTACGCCACGACGTTCCCCCGCACCTACGTACGCAGCGCCCGGGACTCCCCGGGTTCCGCGAGACTCGTGCTCCCTTTTCTCGCCTGCTTTACTTACTCGCATTAACGTAATTGACGGACTATACGCTCGCTTGTCTCGTCCGCAGTTTTGCCTTGGTTGCTGCCTGTGCACATGCATGTGAACGTCGCTGCTTTTGGTAATGACAGACGTATATGATAGACGGCGATGGCGCGTTCTCGGGGTGGGAGGTGCGTGCGCTCTTGCGGGCGGTGAGTGGTTGGTCTGCGGCGGTTTCCTGTTATGGAAATTATCTACAGCAGCACTGTAGCGCTCAGGCCCGGGCCCTCGACAGCTGGCGGTCGAAGACGCCCGGAACGCAGTGACGCTCGCGCTCCGCCCTATGTATGCTGTCCGTCGTGGCGTGGATGCCGGCGACGATCCACGTGCTGGGCGTGCCGCCGTCTTCTGTGGCTGAGTCGGTGTCGATGCTCGATGTGCTTACAAGCAGCCTTCGCGCCGCACTGGAGGGGCACGAGACTGACGCTCGGACGAAGGCAGACGACGTTCTGAAGGAGGTTTGGTTTCCGGAGCAGGGCGTTGATCTATCTCACACAGGACAGGGACAGGGACGAAGCACCGTCGGTGTCCAGCTCTGCCAGAGTCCGACGTTCACGAGTTGGAGGACGCGCTGCAGGTGGGTTCCGTTCACGCACGACCTCTCTGTTCCCGCGATTGAAGACGTTCCCGCCACCACTCAGGAAACTACGGGCGTCATCGGCGCCGCACGAAAGTGTTGCTGGCGCTGCGTCTGGCTCGCAGAGCATTCTTCACATGGATCCCTTTGTCTGCCCACTCGACAGATGGAAATAAACGTAACCGAGTAATGCATTTTGTGTCCGTCGTGACCCCAAGACATGATTTGGTCATTTGGTCCAACGACCTTAACAATCATGTCGCTCTGACCCATTTGAACACGTACCCAAGATCCGCTTGATGGGAGGTACTTGTCCAGGTGAGTTAGGAGTTTCGAGCACATATCTCATCACGGGCGACATCAGAGGCACACCGAGCTTTCACGACTCAACAATCTCATTCCACTACCTAACACGCACTACAACGTCAAGTGATCTGCTGTGGGCGACGTAGCCTGCACTAGTCCAAGTCGTCCACGTCCATCCTGGCGAACACCGCATCCTCCCATGCGCGCGCGAACAGCTCGTCCTCCTCGGTTGCCCTCGCAAACAAATGCTCGTCAAGGTCCCTCTGATGATTCTGCGGTGAAGTAAGAGTAATAGTCGGAAGATTGTTGGCACCGTGAGGCCTCCGAGGCCTCTGAGGTACCGGAACTGGGCCTGATGGGCGCAGTCTAGTCTGAGGTGGACGGGAAGGCGGTCCGCGGTAAAGTACACGCCCCGATGGTCTCCCGCGGTCCATCGGGTCCCGAGCATAGAGCTCGTCAAGCTCCCTCCGCTGTTGCGGATTGGGAGCCGCGGGCTTGGGGGACGACGGGAGCCGTTTCGAAGCGTCCCGTTGGGGTGGGTGCTGGGCGTGGCGGTGGGGTCTGCGAACAGCGTTACTGCGGTGTAGTCCCGGCCTGGCGGGCGTGTCCGCCCGTCCGAAGATCAGGTCCCGAGCGTAGAGCTCGTCGTCGAAGCTGCGCTGTGCGAGCGCATCCTCTTCGAGCGCACGGACGCCGCTGGTGTGTAGCGTGAGCGGAGGCTAGTCATGAGGAAGAGGAGGAGAAGACTCACAGTCCCGAGGGGGCGGCTAGTGCAGGTGCCGCAGCGACGGCGATGAACACAGCAGATAAAACGGCGGGGTAACGCATATTCGACGTGGCAGTGCGTAGGAAAGGCGTGAAAGAAGGAAAGTGAAGTCGTCAAAAAGGGGAAGGCTGGGGGCAAGGTCCGGTCAGTCTGCGAGTATAACGCGTCGAAACAACCTGAAGGGCCACTCACTAACCAGCACCCTCGCCTGTAGGTGAGCTCGAAAGAGGAATGAGCTGAGGGCTCTGACGAAGCTCGACACAATTTATATCACGTCTAAGCGCTTCCGGCTACTTACAACTGTCAATCAAGCCCGCTTTGACAGATCCAATCAAGTTCACATGGCACAGCCGTAGATCTAGCGAGGCCCTCGTTTTTGCTGCCCTTTTTCCTCAATCGCACGTAGCCTGCTGTGTCTGGTGAGCAACTCAGAATTTCCACTCGCGGTCTCGCATAACTTCGACCTACTACGCCATCGTATGTCGACCCCATTACACTGTCATAAATCATGAAAAGAGCCGCATCGGGATTGGCTCTGCTCTTGACAGCCTCATTTGATTCACGATCTCGTCGTTAGAGCAAACCACTTAATCTGCACACCATGCTAGGCTTCTATTTTCCCGGGTAGTACTGTAACACCTACTCTAGTTCTGGCGGAGGCTCAGGCTCCAATACGCGACCGCTTCAAGGTGCGCTGCGGGGCATCATTGGCCTAAGCATAGATCGGCGAGGCACTTCCCTGCCGACGTCGCACTCAAGTATGCGACCGCCTTGTACTCTGCGGACGATATTTGGCATGCCAGAAAGAATCCATGTATGCGACGGTGACTTGAAGGCATGAGCTATGTCGGGGGGCAGCGCGCTGCAGCCGTGGACCCACACGGGAGGCCCACACAAGCACGGCCCCCAGGACAGGCAGATGTCAATGAAGGACGCAGATGGTATCGCCGAAGCCCGAGGAGGATCGCGTATCGGTGCATCTCGTACCTTCTTGCCCTGGCACTGCCACTCGCGCCGATCACGACCCATCCGTCACGGTGAGCAAAACATCCGCGCGAATCAGACAACGTCACCGCGAGGGCACTGAGTACTTACTGACACTCGTTTCGGGATTGATAAACAGCGATGCGGCTTGGGCAGTGATGCCGCGACGCTGCAGAGGCAAGATCTCAGGCCTTGACTCCGTTCCTCACCAGGACCTTCCAATCCCTCCCGGCCGCGAAGACGATCTCCGTGCTGAGCCTGTCCGTGTTCCAGATCGTCTCGCTCGGCGCGCATGCGGGCTGCGCGACGCGGAACAGCTCGACCGGCGCGGCGACGATCCCCAGGTCCGCGAGCGTCGCCGGCGGACCATCAGGGCGATGTGGCGGTCCGACTCAGAGGTGAGCGCGTTCGTCGAGGACGAGTTGGCAGGCGGTACCGAAGGCGACTGTGGGTGACGTGACGGGTGAGTATAAGTGAAGCGGAGGGAGGAGTGACAGTGGTGCATTCCCTGCGCGCCGTGCATCTTCGTGTGGAGGGTGTGGTCACGGTGGTCGATGGCTGTGAGGCCATTATGGACGTAGCCGAGCACCGGCTTAGCGTATAGCACGATGGAGGAGCGATGGCGAGAGGTGCTCACAGCATGTGCGGCGACGAGACCCCCGACTCGAAACATGGCGATCGAGGCATTGAAGCCGAGGCAATCCGAGAAAGAGACGGGCGGGTGAGGGTACCTTCGCGCCGCGCTAAAGGGCCACGAGGCGGACGCCTGGACGAAGGCAAACGAGGTTCTGACTGAGTTTAGGATTTCAGAGCAGGGCAGGGTGCGGTACATCCAGAAGCGGCGCCGACTGGGCGCTGATGTCCTTGATTTATGCCGCACGGGACGAGGACGGGAGCGAAGGATCGCCGGTATTCAACTCCAACCCTGACGTTCACGAGTTGGGTGGCGCGCTCCAGACGAGTTCCTTGCACACGCGACCTCTCTGTTTCCGCGATTAAAGACATTCCCGCCACTACTCAGGGAACTACGGGCGTCATCGGCGCCGCAAAGAAGTGTTGCTAGTGCTGGGCCTGGCTCGCAGAGCATCTCGCTCGGCACATGGACCCGCACCAGGCGTTGAGGAGGGACGTCGCACGATCCCAGGGTACCGTATACCCCTGGGCGCTGCCACCAGGTCTGCCGTCCGCGGTCTTGGACGCGCTGAAGGACGCACTCGTGGAGAGGCTGAGGTCCGCTCTGGCGACGTATGTCTTAGAGCAGGAGAGGCGAGACGGCTGGCCTGCGCGGAATCTGATATGGAGGGAATTCCAGATTTTATGGCGTATGCTTCATCATTATGCGACAGCCCATAGCTCATAGCGTTCTGATTCATGAATTTGCTCATGACAAGGCGACGGTGTGGTAGCCAGGAGACATCGGGGCGGACATGGAATACACACGGTAAGACGGCAAACTGCTTCCTGCGGTGCGCTGGAGGCCGCGGGGCCTGTGCGTACCGCGGCGGGAGCATGTTAGAGCGCACTGACAGCTACACCAGCTGTACAAGTGCTCATTCGTCGAGGCTTCAGTAATAGGTAAGCACCTTATAGACAGCCGTTCACTGTCAGACTCGACGGAGGCTCGAGCGATCTCGTCGCGCACGGAACCGAGTGTGAGTCCCTTTGTTTGCTCACTCGAGAGATACATATAAAGGTGACTAAGCAAAGGAATTGCCCGTCGTGACTCCAAGACACGATTTGGCCATTCGGTTCATCATTTACCTGCTCTGGCGCTTGTTGCCTGTGGTACGTCGGCGACTGCATGTGGCAAGGACGTCTATGGCGAGCACCATCTCAGCAATCATATCACTCAGGCCCATTTGAACGGTGTACCCGAGAGTCGCTTTACGGGAACCATTCAGGTGAGTCAGAAGTTCCGAGCACACATTTCATCACGGGCGACATCCGAGTCAGATGCACACCGGGTTTTCACGACTCAACAATTCCATTCCACTTTCTATCACGTACTGCGACGTCAAGTAATATGTTGCGGGCGACGTACTAGCCTGCACTAGTCCAAGTCGTCCACGTCCGTCCTGGCGAATACCACATCCTCCCATGCGCGCGCGAACAACTCGTCCTCCTCGGTTGCCCTCGCAAGCAAATGCTCGTCAACCCCCCTCCGATGCTTAGTGACAACAATGGAAGGAATCTTGTGACCATTAGGGTTCCGAGGTGCCTGACTTGGAAATGGTTGTTTCGGTATTCGGCCCTTCTTAGGATGCGGAGACGGGTCGCGTGGAGGCTTCCATGGTGTTTTGTTCGATGAACGACCTTCTCTCCCTCGGGCCATTAGGTCCCGAGCGTAGAGCTCGTCAAGCTGCCTCCGCTTCGACGGCTGCGGCTTATGATCCGGACTCATCTCAGAGAGCCCCGCTTCACCCGACTCCTTCGAACCTGGCGGTGGGTGTAGCGGTGGCAAAGCGTTTTGACGGTGCGCTTTCGGTTTGACGGGCGGCTTACCCGACTTCTTCGAACCTGGCGGTGGGTGTAGCGGTGGCAAAGCGTTTTGACGGCGCGGCTTCGGTTTGGCGGGCGGTTTGACGTGCTGTTCTGCCCGTCGGAAGATCAGGTCCCGAGCGTAGAGCTCGTCGTCAAAGCTGCGCTGTGCGAGCGCATCCTCTTCGACAGCACGGAGACCGCTGCGATGTATCGTGAGTGGACGCTAGTCATGAGAACGAAGGGGAGGAGACTCACAGTCCAGATGGGGCGGCTAGTGCAGGTGCCGCCGCGGCTGCGATGAGCACAGCGGATATAACGGCGGAGTAGTGCATGTTTGACGTGGCAGGGCGTAAGAAAGGCGTGAAAGAAGGAAATTGAAGTCGTCAAAAAAGGGAAGGCTGGGGGCAATGGTCCGGTCAGTCTGAGGGTATAACGCGTCGAAACAACCTGAAGGCTACTCACTAACCAGCACCTTCGCCTGTGGGTGAGCTCGAAAGAGGAATGAGCTGAGGTACGCCGACGAAGCTCGATGCAATTTATATCATGTCTAAACGCTTCCCCGCACTTCGATGGGGCCGTGACAGATACTGTCAATCAAGTGGGCATCATATTCAATCAAGTACGCATCAGATACAAAGGCGCAGTCTTAGCTCTATCGAACACCCTCGGTTTTGATGTCATTTCTCGCTTAATAGCACGTAGGCTCACTTTCGAATTCGCGCTCACTCATTCCTATAGTACTGTGGAACCCGTAGCCTCTAGTATCGTGGAACCTGTAGTATCGTGGAATCTGTAGCCTGAGTATCGTGGAACCGGTTATTACAGAACTACTCTGTGTCCGGTGAGCAACTCACAAGTTTCCACTCGCGGTCCCACACCATCGTACGCAACACGATCCCATCAAACACTTCATAAACGTTGAAAGAGCGGCATCAGGTTGTGTCGATTTTGCTCTTGCTAGTCTCACTTGAGTCTCACTGCTGGATCAAATCACATATTCTACACACCATCCAAGCCTTCGCGTTCCAGTTAGCACTGTAACGCCTGCTGGCGGGGGCTTATGCTCAAAAACGCGACAGCTTGTGCTCTGCGAGGCATTGGCCTCAGTACAGATGCTCCACGTGTGCCCACCGACGGCAATAGTCTGCAAGAAACAACCATGTATAAGCTATATCCCGGGGGGACAGACGGTGTTGCAGCGGAGGACTCATAAGGGAAATATCGCCGAAGCTGAGGCTCTTCGTGTAGCGGTGCTGGCCTCTCGCCTAACGGCTGGATCACGACGCACAACAAAGCTTCCGCGAATCAGTAATCCTAACGAAGGCACTGACCCTGATTTTGGGAATTGATGCTGATGGCGATACCGAGCTCGGGCAGTGGCGCCTCCGACGCAACTGAGTGATGTTCAGCGGAGTCGTTCATATTGTACTATTTCGACCATGGGTTCGCGGGGTGTGACCCGTGACCAACGAACTTGCAAAATTCCTAGTTCACAGTGTCTGGTGACCTGTGACCACAGAACTTGGATAGTTCACAGGTGGCCGGGCAGGCGGCGGGCGACCGCCTTTGCTACTAGTAGCACTGCGCCGCAGGCCCGAAAATGCTTTCGTATACCTGTGACCGCCTACGGGAATCCTTGGTTCAGACCCCTCTGTGACCTGTGACATGTGAACTGAAACCCTAGTTCGAGGGGGGTGCGACCTATGACCGAACCTATGGTCGAAAAAGTACAGTATTGTCACCATCATGCTGATGGGTGGCGAGCTTCTGTAGAGAGACTCAGTGAGCGGGTTTGAGGGAATCATGGCGGCCCAGGCGTCGAAGTCGAGGCATTTGAGGAGGAACAGATGAAGGGTGGTTGAGAAGAGGATCGTGCTTGATCGTGCGTAAGTTAAGTATGTAAGTACCAAACGCTGGCATCGCTCATCGCCGAACCAGCATTAGATAAGCACCCGCCTCATGTGATTACTACTTTGAGACACCGAGTCCAGACCGATCCCTCCACGACTCGAGCCTGAGCGATCTCGACAGAGGCAAAAGTGAGTCTCAAGTTTCTCTGCGCACCTCTGCGCACTCGATACGTGTTATTCTGAACCACGACGAAAGTCCTAGCATAGTGCTGACGATCTCAAGCAAGCGATTTGCCGCGCCAGCACTGCTCTACTAGTAGGCATCGTACACCCATGGCCACTGGGTCAGCCTTCAGCAGCTAGCGCGGTTTCCAAACTTATAGTATGTCCGGACTTGCACCGAAGCGGAGGAGGTCGGTCTCGGTACTCACCATCGAACACGGCAATGTCGAGGGCTAGTCAGACCATGGCGGGTGCACTGGTCGAACGGCAGACGAAGCGGATTACCTGGAGTAAAGACCGCGACGTCTTCCGTTTGTACACATTGTTATGCGAGCGCAGCGGTCGTCTCGCAATGTCCGGAGTGACACAATCTGGAGATCGAGGATGAACGCCGCGCGTCCGATTAAACCGCGAGCTACGCGGCATTGAGAATAGAGGTGAATAATTGAAGGATTCTGTGCCCGTCGTGACTTCAAGACGAAGACGGTTTGGTCATTTGGCTCATCATTTGCCTGCTGTAGGTCTTGTTGCCTGCAGCACGCCGGTGACTGTGCGACCGATCATATGTGTGTGGCAAGTCGTTCAGGCCCATTTGAACAGTTCACCCAGGGGTCGCATTATGGGAAGTAGGTGAGTGAGAAATCCTGAGCACACATCTCATCACCGGCGGCATCAGAGGCACACTGGCACCGTGCTTTCACGACTCAATAATTCCATTCCACTGTCTATCACATACTGGGACGTCAAGTAGTCCGTTTGGTAGCCTGCACTAATTCAAGTCATCCATGTCCAGCCTAGCGAACACCGCATCCTCCCATGCGCGCGCGAACAGCTTGTCCTCCTCGGTTGCCCTCGCAAGCAAATACTCGTCCGAGTCGTCAAGCGCCCTCAGCTTCGGCCGGGACTTCGATTCCGAGTTGTGCGGATCATGAACCGGGTTCTTCTCAGGGAACGACAATTCATTTGGATTCCGAGTCTTCGAACCTGGGCGTGGGCGTATCAGCAAAGCGTTTTGACGGCGCGGCTTCGGTTTGGCGGGCGGTTTGACGTGCTTTTCTGCCCGTCGGAAGATCAGGTCCCGGGCGTAGAGCTCGTCGTCAAAGCTGCGCTGTGCGAGCGCATCCTCTTCGACAGCACGGAGACCGCTGCGATGTATCGTGAGTGGACGCTAGTCATGAGAACGAAGGGGAGGAGACTCACAGTCCCGATGGGGCGGCTAGTGCAGGTGCCGCGGCGGCTGCGATGAGCACAGCGGATATAACGGCGGAGTAGTGCATGATCGACGTGGCAGGGCGTAAGAAAGGCGTGAAAGAAGGAAATTGAAGTCGTCAAAAAAGGGAAGGCTGGGGGCGATGGTCCGGTTAGTCTGAGGGTATAACGCGTCGAAACAACCTGAAGGCTACTCACTAACCAGCACCTTCGCCTGTGGGTGAGCTCGAAAGAGGAATGAGCTGAGGTACGCTGACGAAGCTCGACGCAACTTATATCATGTCTAAACGCTTCCCCGCACTTCGATGGGGCCGTGACAGATACTGTCAATCAAGTACGCATCATATTCAATTAAGTACGCATCAGATACAAAGGCGCAGCCTTAGCTCTATCGAACACCCTCGGTTTTGATGTCATTTCTCGCTGAATAGCACGTAGGCTCACTTTCGAATTCGCGCTCACTCATTCCTGTAGTACCGTGGAACCCGTAGCCTCTAGTAACGTGGAACCTGTACTATTGTGGGACCTGTAGTATCGTGAAACCGGTTTTTACAAAACTACTCTGTGTCCGATGAGCCACTCAAAAGAGTCCACTCGCGGTCTCACTCACTTCAACCTCGTCCCCACCATCATATGCGACACGATCCCATCAAACACTCCATTAATCGTGAAAGAGCGGCATCATGATCAGACTGTGTCGATTCTGCTCTTGCTAGTCTCACTTGAGTCTCACTGCTGGATCAAATCACATATTCTGTGCACCCTACTAACCTTCGCGTTTTCCCGCTGGCACTGTACTAACGCCTGCTGGCCGGATCTCATGCTCAAATACGCGACAACTTGTGCTCTGCGAGGCATTGGCCTCAGTACAGATGCGAATCGCGTGTCCACCGACAATAATTTGCAAGAAACAACTATGTATGCGGCGATAAAAACGCACAAATATGCCGGGGGGACAACGTGTTGCAGCGGTGGACCCATAAGGGAAACAAGATACGCACACGGCAAAACTTGAGCAAAACACGCAGACAGACAGACGGAGACGCAGATGGTATATATCACCGAAGCTGAAGCCCTTCGTACATCGGTGCTGGCCTCTCGCCTAACGACTGGATCACGACGCACCCATTCACAAAGCCTCCGCGAATCAGAAATCCTAACGAAGGTACACTGACACTGATTTTGGGGATTGATGGCGATGGCGATTTCGGGCATCGGCAGTGGTGCCTTTGGTGCAGTCAGCGGACTCGTTCATGTTGTGACCATCATGCTGATGGGTGGCGAGCTTCTCTAGAGCGATTGCCAAGAGTGTAGGAGATAGCTTGCTCTATGGTGTGAGCATTGAGGTCTGTGATCAGTAACAGCCGACGCAGGGACAGGGGACCCGGAGAAGAACGCACGGATGACACCTGCAGAGACTTGACCGTCGATCCACTTGACCGCGTCGGGGAAGGAGATATGGCGCTTGGAGACATCGGCGTTGGTACAGTCGGGGCCCGGTGAACGTAGCGAACATGATAACTAGGATGCGAGGGTCGTCACTCGAAAGCCGGATGTGCGGGCTGGCTGAAGTTGAATCTGCTGGTAGAGCCTGCACGGGCTTATATATCCCCCATCGAGCGCGTGTAAATCCCGGTTATTGGCATATGAGGGCGAAGCCCTATGTAGACCCCCTCTATCGAGTGCACCTCCAATGCGAGTGACTGGACGGAGCATCTGCATTTTCTGCCAAAACAACATGATCAGCTGAGAGACGAAGACGCGATAGTAGTGTCCGCACATTCACACACGGCGTGAGACGAGAAGCAACGTCTCGTCTCAACGGCACACTGGCCTTGCCTGTACGAGTACTAGCGGAGCCGGAGCATGTCAGCGCCGCATTGACAGAGTATCCCGGGGTAGACAACACCCTGGAACGTTGGCAGAGCAACAGAAGTACAGGACATAACAGCCCATTGGGCGCACGAATATCGTGACCACTCTTTCAATTGGGAGATACCTGACAGGTATGTTATCCGGATACGTTGGTAAATTCGCCTCAGGCTGCAGGAGTATGCGTCCGCTACGCGCAGTCTGACCGCGCAGAGCCAGGTTGGATGGGCCAAATAAGCCAGGGGAAGGAGTCGTGCCAGATAGGCTCTGCAGCGTAAATCGTAGGGGACCATACATCCCACAGAGTGACATGTCGAAAGTGGTGTACTTACGGTCGGCACGAGCTCGAGTCACTGAAATCCGACTCGGAGGCATTAGTCGCTGTCCATCGCCCCATCCGCCGTTTGAAGTGTTTGAGTGCACGCTTGTATGCTGTGGTGAGACGGAATCGCTCGACGACACGACGGCGGTGTGGTGGCTGGGAGACGTCGGGCCGAACATCGAATCTTGTAAGTATAGTGAAGGAGAGTGGTTCCGCTTTGGGACGCCGGCGCTTCCGCTTTCGGAAATGTTACGACGAGTTAGCATGACGTCAGCGTGCACTACAGCCATGGCCAGCTAGCTGTTCCTTAGACTGTCAAACGTTCAAGTCACTTGAAGTACTGGCCCCTCACGTCGTACTTATTATCTAACAGCCAGAGGGCTCGTGTCCGAGACGTGGTTGGACAGCGCTGAGCAGTCACTCACGATACCTCCTCTTGGTTCCCTCCCTGCATGTTGCCCACCAGCATCCGTGCAAACATTCGGCGACTCCATTATTTGGATTGTCACCTCTGAACAATATCGCACGACGAGCCACGCGGGGCATAGCCAGATGGCAAACTTCAGCAGGTGGTACCAGTGATGCGCCGCGACGGCTGAGCTAACAATGGCCATATTTTCGCACCCAAAGTGAACGTCCGTAACATATAAACTCGAGCAAGGTCGTGCTGGGACCGGGTTGGTAAGTATCCAGTCTTGACTCTCTCAACCAAGCAACAGTCTCGTGTCGGCAGTGTTCACCGTCACAAGAGAGGGAATGCCCGATCGATTATTGGTGAACCTACATACACGATGCTACACCGAGAACGCCCTATTATACACTGTTCAGAGACGACAGCAGAGCAATGAAACGTTTACAACAATACACATCCAATTCTACCATCACGAACATCCCAGGACTCAGGCCTTGACTCCGTTCCTTACCTTCCAATCCCTCCCCGCTGCGTCCGCGCCCTTGATCGCCGCGAAGACGATCTCCTCCGTGATGAGCCTGTCCATGTTCCAGATCGTCTCGTTCGGCGCGCACGCAAGTCGCGCGACGCGGATCAGCTCCTCGTCCGTCGCCGCGCCGATCCCCAGGTCCGCGAGCGTCACCGGCAGCCCGACGGAGACCATCAGGGCGATGTAACGGTCAGACTCAGAGGTGGGCGCCCCGTCGAGGACGAGCTGGCAGATGGTGCCGAAGGCGACTGTGGGTGATGGGTGAGTAGAGGCGGAGCAAGAGCGCGATGGCGGCGCTTACCCTTCTCGCCGTGCATCTTCGTGTGGAGGGTGTGGTTGTCGATGGCGGTGAGGCCGTTGTGGATCTAGACACGCCTGTCAGTAACGATACAGTACAATAGCAGCGGCGAAAGGTGCTCACAGCATGTGCGGCGGCGAGACCACCCGACTCGAAGCCCAAGCCCGACAGGAGCGTGTTCGCCTCGACGACAGCTTCGAACGCGGGCGTGACCGCCTTCGCCTTGTTCGCCTGGACCGCCTGGCGCCCATACTTGAACAGGATCTCCTCGCACTTCGCGCCGATCGCCGTGGCGACCTCCGTCGGGAGGCCCCCACCAAAGTTGGGGCTGTTCTTCGCGGCCTTGGCCTCGAGGTTCGTCGCGAGCGCGTCGCCGATGCCCGCGGAGAGGAAGCGCGCGGGGGCCTTGACGACGACGCTCGTGTCGACGAGGACGGTGTGGGGGTTGCCGGAGTAGAAGCGGTAGCTCTCGAACTCGCCGTTCGGCTTGTAGATGACGGAGAGCGCGGAGCAGGGCGCGTCCGTCGAGGCGGTCGTGGGCAGGACGGCGATCTGGAGGCCGAGGTCGTCCGCGATCGCCTTGGCGGTGTCGATAGTCTTGCCGCCGCCGAGGGCGACGATGAAGTCGACGGAGTTGTCCTTCGCGAGGGCGCCGACGCGGGCGACCTCCTCTCTGGAGGCCTCGCCGCCGAAGATGCCGCGCGTCACTTTGAAGCCGGAGGTTTCGAGCGCACCGGTGAGGTCCTTGCCGGCTGCGCGATGTCAGACCCAGCGACAGTACATTACGCGACACTCACCAAGGCCGTACACGAGCTCATCGGAGAGGAGGAGCGGGGCCTTGCCGAACGCAGACAAGTACTTGCCCGCGTTCTGGATGGCAGAGGGCCCCTGAATGTACTTGGACGGGGACTGGAAGAGCCGCTCAGTAACCTTGTTAGGGTTGGGCATGTCTTTGGGAGGGGTAGCTGCGAAGCTGTGTGGATGAGATGTGTTGAAATTGCGAGATGGGGAGGCAGAGACGCAGCAGGGGCAGGTCTTATGAACGGCGTGAGCTGAGGAAAGGGTCTGCGGGCCGGATGTGAGCTGCGTGGGTGCGGAAGATAGATGGCTACTCACGGGCTGGAGAGAGGGGCCGCGACCGAGAAGAGACCGGGAGGGGATAGAGGGACTGTGTCGAGATCGGATCTGCGCACGCCCTAGAGCGAGCCAGTTCGTCGAGGTGCGCAACATCACTCCTCGGTCTGGTACTCACTAGTACTGTCTGTTACAAGCCGGGGTCTGTCGCGGGCGGAGGCTACTCACCCAGTGCACGCCCGGATGTGTGGCCTGGTGTGCGTCATTTATGTGGTTTTGGCGAGGCTGAGATGGCACTCGGCCCGCCTGCCCAGGAAGGTGGCGGCACGCATCCACTGTGCGAGCAGTGAGTGCGGGGCCCCGCCGCAGTCAGGGCGCCCCTCGGGGCTACCACCGCAAAGAACCAGGTGATAGCTCTTCTGACGGGCGCTGGATGCCCCGAACTGCATTCCAACATCGCAGGTGGGCAGCCGTGGGTTTGCTGACCGTGTCATCTGACCCTGGGCGGCCTCACTCTATTGGAAAGCCCATGCGCGATCATTAAGAATGACCGGGTTCTTCGTCCTGCATTTCGTCATGCGCGAGCACGGATGTACCAGACACATCGGCGTACTGCGCTCACGTCCCGGTGGGGATACCTACACGTAGCGTATCCCCACTCGGACCTGTGTATGTGCACGAGTCTGGCCTCGTAACGTACTGCGATAGCCATGAGGTCACTGTCGTACAGCCGATGGACAGGAATGGATGGATCAGACTCGAGAAGTAGTTTGGTGGCATCCAGTGGCTCGACCTGTAGCTTGGGATCGTCCGAACTGCAGCCCGGAGGACACGATGTCACCAGTGTCTCGTAATGCCTTCGACTTCGAGATGCCTCGAGTTGTGCGAAGCCGACACCGAGCTCCCAGGCGTTCATCGCTCGCCCGTCTGACAACCAATGGCTGAGGTGACATATCTGGACCGCGCTGGCAGCATGCTGGACCCAACCGATGCGGCCCAGTCACGGTCCATTAGGCGCAGATATAGATGAGGTATTTTTCCCTTATCGGGTCAAGTATAGTGAGCGGGTTTGAGGGAATCATGGCGGTCCCAGGCGTCGAAGTCGAGGCATTCGAGAAGCAACAAATGTGGGATGGTTGAGAGGAGGATCGTGTGTACTAAACGCTGGCATCGCGGTTCGCCGAAGCTGCATTAGATAAGCACCCGCCTCATTACTACTTTGAGACACCGAGTCCAGAGGGGCCGACCGATCCCCCCACGAAGACTCGAGCGATCTCGTCGTACATAGAGGCAAAAGTGAGTCTCTTTCTCTGCGCAACTCTGCGCACTTGAGCTTGATACGTGAGGCTTATTCTGAACCACGACGGCAGTTCTAGCATAGTGCCGACGATCACAAGCAAGTGATTCGCCGCGCCAGCACTGCTCTAGGCATCGTACACCCATGGCCAGGTCAGCCTTCAGCAGCTAGCGTTATTTCCAGACTTATAGGCCCCTATGTCCGGACTCGCACCGAAGCGGAGGAGGTCGGTCTCGGTGCTCACCATCGAACACGGCAGTGCCGAGGGCTAGCCACTGGCAGACCATGGCGGGTGCACTGGTCGAATGGCAAATGGCGCGGATCACCTGGAGTCAAGACCGCGACGTCTTCCGTTTGTGCACATTGTTATGCGAGCGCAGCGGTCGTCTCGCAATTGTCCGAAGTGACACAATCTGGAGATCGAGCACGAACGCCGCGCGTCCGATTACACCACGAGCTCCGCGGCATTGAGAATAGAGGTGAATAAGTGAAGGATTCTGTGCCCGTCGTGACTTCAAGACGACGACGGTTTGGTCATTTGGCTTATCGTTCACCTGCTCTAGGTTTTGTTGTCTGCGACACGTCGGTGACTGCGCGACCGATCATATGTGTGTGGCAAGTCGCTCAGGCCCATTTGAACGGTTTACCCAGGAGTCGCATTATGGGGAACAGGTGAGTCAGAGATTCCGAGCACACATCTCACCACCGGCGACATCAGAGGCACACCGTGCTTTCACGACTCAACAATTCCATTCCACTGTCTATCACGTACTGGGACATCAAGTAATCCGTTGCGTAGCCTGCACTAATTCAAGTCATCCATGTCCAGCCTAGCGAACACCGCATCCTCCCATGCGCGCGCGAACAGCTCGTCCTCCTCGATTGCCCTCGCAAGCAAATACTCGTCTGAGTCGTCAAGCGCCCTCAGCTTCGGCCCGGGCCTCAACTCCTGCGGATCATGAACAGGACTCTTCTCAGGGAGCCACTGTTGACCCGGCCTTTTCGAACCGGGAGGTGGTTGTAGCGGTCGCAATGCATGTTGACGGCGCGGAGGCCGAGGCGGTGCGGGCCGTTTGGCGCGTTCTCCTGCCCGTCGGAAGATCAGGTCCCGAGCGTAGAGCTCGTTGTCGAAGCTGCGCTGTGCAAGCGCATCCTCTTCGAATGCACGCAGGCCGCTGGTATGTATCGTGAGTGGAGGCTAGTCACGGGGAAGAAGGGGAGAAGACTCACAGTCCCGAAGGGGCGGCTAGTGCAGGTGCCGCGGTGACAGCGAAGAGCACAGCAGATATAACGGCGGGGTAGTACATGTTCGACGTGGCAGGACGTAAGAAAGGTGTGAACGAAGGGAAGCGAAGTCGTAAAAAAGGGAAGGCTGGGGGCAACGGTCCGGTCAGTGAGTAAAACCGCGTCGAAACAACCTGAAGGCTACTCACTAACCAGCACCTTCGCCTGTAGGTGAGCTCGAAAGAAGGAATGAGCTGAGGTATGCCGACGGAGGAGTCGACACAATTTATATCGTGTCTAGGCAATGTCTAAGCGCTTCCTAGTACTTCCCTGGACGTGTCGCGACAATTACTACTGTCAATCAAGTCCGTTTTGACAGATCCAATCAAGCAGTGAAGCACACAGTGAGGATGGCGTCACCATCCGTCAACAAAGCTGGCACAGCCTTAGATCTATCGAACGTCCTCGTTTTTATGCCGGTGTTCACTCAATAGCGCGTAGGCTTGCTTTCCCTTCCGCGCTCACTCGTTTTTGTGCTAGCATGACTGTATTGCAGAACTACCCTGTGTCTGGCGAGCAACTCAAAAGTTCCACTCGCGGTCTCACATACGTCATCGTAGGCTATGTCGATCCCATTCCACTGTCATAAATCGTGAAAAGAGCCCCCTGCATCGGGATTGATTCTGCTCTTGACAGTCTCATTTGATTCCCGATCTCGTTGCTAGAGCAAGCCACTTAATCTGCACATAGGCTTATCCCGGTAGTACTGTAACGCCTACTCTAGTACTGGCCGGGGCTCAGGCACCAATACGCGACCGCTTGTGCTCTGTGGGGCATTGGCCTAAGCATAGATCGGCGAAGCACTTGCCTACATACCGACGTCGCACTCAAGTATGCGACCGCTTTGTGCTCTGCCGACGATAATTTGCAAGAAATAATCAATGTATGCGACGGTGACACATGAGCTATATGTCGGTGGACAGCGCGCTACCGTGACAGTCGTGGACCCACCGGGAGACAATATCGCACACGGCAACACCAGCCCAAGTAACTCAGGTAGACACAAGACGCAGATAGTATCGCCCAAGCCGAGGTCCTTCGCGTATCGGTGCATCTCGCACCTTCTTGCGCTGGCACTGCCACTCGCGCCGATCACGACTCATCCGTCACGGTGAGCGAAACTTCCCCGTGAATCAGAGGGTGACTATCCGTAAGGCTTTGATGTGGTTCGACTTGGGTTCGACGGCTCTATACATTAAATCAACCGTTCCAAACCCGAGTATTGACTAGTCTCGATCCAGACGGTATAGCGTTACGGCTACCGCCGAGCGGACCTCGAAAAACCATTACTATTTTTGTACGGCGAGTCCAGACCTCCTCCTTCACTGAGTCCCTTTCTCTGCACACCTCTTCGCACTCGATAGATGTAGCCAAGTTGTAGCGCTGATGATGATTAGATTTACAGTCCCGACGGGACCGCTCGACATTATGATTATATCCTGAACCACGGCGACAGTCCTAGTATAGTGATGCCTGACGATCATAAGCAAGCATCTCGCCGTGCCAGATTTCACTGTTCTAGACATCGTACACCCATGGCCAGGTCAGCCTTTGGCATTTGCAGCCAGCGCTGGTTTACAAATTGATAGGCCCCTATGTTCAGGCTCGCACTAAAGTGGAGTATGTCGGTCCCGGTGCTCACCATCGAGCACGGCAGTGTCGAGGGCTAGCCAGACGGTGACGGGCAGTGGCTGAGGTCGAACGGCAGATGGCGTGAATCATCTGGAGTCAAGACCGCGACGTCTTCCGTTTGTGCACATTGTTGTGCGGGCGCAGTGGTCGTCTCGCAATTGTCCGGAATGACACAATCTGGAGATCGAGCGTGAACACCGCGCGTCCGATCAGACCACGAGCTCCGCGGCATTGACAAAAAAGGTGAAGGATTATGTATCCGTCGTGACTGCAAGACGAGGACGGTTTGGTCATTTGGCTCATCATTTGCTCAAGTTGCTCTAGGTCTTGTTACCTATGGCACGTCGGTGACTACGCGACCGATCATATGCCATGTTTGGCAAGGAAGTCCATGGCGAGCACGATCTCAGCAATCATGTCGCTCAGGCTCATTTGAACGATTGACCCAAGAGTTGCATTATGGGAAGTAGGTGAGTTAGAAGTTCCGAGCACATCCCCTCACGGGAGACATCAGAGGCGGACGGGGCTTTCACAACTCAACAATTCCATTCCACTGTCTATCACGTACTGTGACGTCAAGTAATCTGCTGTGGGCGACGTAGCCTGCATACTAGTAGTCCAGGTCATCCATGTCCATCCTAGCTGAGCGTTCTAGCGAACACTGCGTCCTCCCATGCGCGCGCGAACAGCTCGTCCTCCTCACTTGCCCTCGCAAGCAAATACTCGTCAAGCGACCTCACCCGTATTGGCTTTGGGGCAGATGGTGGAGGACCATGCTGGGGACCACCATACGGAGGCCCGGGACGTGGCTTTCTGGGGCCAGGTTTGGGATGGAGCGGCGTCCGGGTGGGAGTGGGGGACCGTGACCGTTGTGGACGACTCGGATCGGCGTTTCCTCTGGCCAACAGGTCCCGAGCATAGAGCACGTCGTCGAAGCTGCGCTGTGCGAGCGCATCATCTTTCACCGCACGGAGGTCGCTGTCACGTACCGTGAGTGGAGGCTAGTCACGAGAAAGACGAGACTAACAGTCCCGAAGGGGCGGCTAGTGCAGGTGCTGCAGTGACCGCGATGAGCACAGCGGATATAACGGCGGGGTAGCGCATATTCAACGTGGCAGGGCGTAAAAATGCGTGAAGGAGGAAATCGAAGTCGTCAAAAAGCGAAGGCTAGGGGCAACAGTCCGGTCAGTCTGAGTATCATCGCGTCAAAACATCCTGAAGGCTACTCACTAACCAGCAACCTCGCCTGTAGGTGAGCTCGAAAGTAGGAATGAGCTGAGGTACGTCCACGAAGCTCGACACATTTTATAACGTTTCTAAGCGCTTTGCGGTCCTTCGATGGATCGTGACAGATACTGTCAATCAAGTACCATTAGATACGAAGGCACAGCCTTAGCTCCATCGAACACCCTCAATACTGATGCCATTTTCACTGAATAGTATGTAGGCTCACTTTCGCGCTCACTCATTCCCGTAGTATCGTGGAACTGGCTATACTTGAACTGCTCTGTGGTCCGGCAATGAGCAACCCAGAAAGTTTTCACTCGCGATCTCACATACAGTACTAATTTCAACTTGAACCTCGTCCTACATCATTGTATGTCGATCACATCACAGCTAGGTCCATTTCGTTGGGCCCCGCGCCTTTCAAACACACATAGGCGGAGTCCAGCGGGTTTGATATGGGATCACAAACACTTCGTAAATTATGAAAGGAGCCGCATCAGCCTGTGTCAATTCCGTCTCATTGCTGGATCAAGCCACATATACTACACAACATGCAAGTCTCCAACGCATTCTCCCGGTAGTATTGTAAGCTCTGCTGGCCGGGACACAAATGCGCGACCGCTTGTGCTCTGCGGACGATAATCTGCAACACATAAGCTATATATCGGGGGACAGCGCGTTACAGCCGTGCGACGACCCACGCGGGAAACGATCGCACACGGCAAAACAGTCAGATAGATAGACAAATGACGCAGTTGGTACTGCCCAAGCCGAGGCCCTTCGTGCATCGATGCTGGCCTCTCGCGGTAACGGCCGAATCACGATGCATCCATGAGAAAAGCTTCCGCGAATCAGCAAATGTAGCGAAGGCACTGGCGCTGATGCTGGGGATTGATGCCGATGACTGCTTCGGACTTGAGCTTGGACAGTGGCGCAGGTATAACCACTGAGCTGCTCAGCCGACTCATTCACGTTGCCAACTACCATCATACTGAGGAATGGCGAGCTTCTCCATAGCGATGGTCAGGAATGTGAAATAAGTAGACGGTTGGCGAAATGCTAGGAGGGTGACAGAGAAATTCAACGAGCTAAGGCGGGTCGAACCAGAAAGGACGTACCAACGGTTCGGATTCGACAATCGAGTGATCTCGTCGCGCATGGAAGCAAATATGAGGCCCTTTGTCTGCGCACTCAACAGATCTTATCCACTGGCAGAAGCTATGAGTCGCGTAGCATCTGTCCAATGGCAATGTTATTGAGTGGGGTGATGCTCACGATCATGATGATCAAGATGTCCCGCTCTCTGCGCCCGGTCTAGGTAGGTCAAGTCAGTTATGTGGGGAGCAGCGCTTGGTTCATCATACGAAGGTGGTGCACACGGCGATTGCACTCAGGCTCGATTCGATGCCGCAGACACGGCAAGGCTAGATCGTTGCTCATAACAAGTTCGTCGAACCTACATCGTCACAAAGCCCAGACCTGTTCCCGCGGAGAGATCCCAAAAAATCGTTGCGTCAACCACAAGGCACACAAGGCACCAATCCGCCGTCTGATGCCAACCCCCAATATCTAAGCCCTGGAGAGTAGGGGGCCAACCGTGAGCTTGGCCTTGTCCCACTACACTCAGGCAAAGACAGATGTTCATCAGCGTTCCGAGCGGTGTACAGAGCGTGCCGCGCTACGTACGACGTTCCCGGTGAAGTACGGGCTCGACTCGACGACGGCCTTGGCCGCGGCGAGTTCCCCGCCTTGATGATCATCAGCGAGCCGCGCGAGTCGGGCATCGTGTTCGCGGGCGGGGCCTCGTCGGCCGCGAGGATCGCGCCGTTGAGGTCTGCGTTCAAAAACACCAGCGTGTGAGGTCAGCATCGTCCGGCAGCGACGTTGGGGGCGGAGAAGAACGTACGGATGACACCTGCAGAGACCTGGCCGTCGAGCCACGTGACGTGCGCTTCGGCGAGGGAGATGCGGCGCTTGGAGACGTCAGCGTCGGTGCAGTCGGGGGCCCAGAGGACGTAGCGGAGCTGAGTAGACATCGTTGCTGAGATGCTCGTGCGAGGGCGGGTGTCTGCTCGAAAGCTGGATGTGCGGGCTGGTTGCTGAGTCTGCTGGTAGAGCCCGCACGGGCTTATATACCCTCCATCGAGTGCGGCGTGTTTCCGTCTGGACCCGCACCTCCGATGCGGGTCGGAATGTCGAGTGAGCAACTTGTCGGGGCACCTACGGTTTTGGTCGGACGACATCAGCTGAGAGATGAAGACGCGAAGAGTGTCTGCGCACTCACGCAGGACGCAGGGCGAGGAGCGACTTCTCATCTCAATATCGCACTGACCTTGCCCGCGAGAGCAACGGAGCCCTTGGAGCATGTCGGCGCGTTGACGTGCCCCATGGATGCGCCCGAACGATTTTCACGATTATCGTAATGGAGGGCGCTACGCCGTTGAGTCCATAGTCGGCGTCGCCAAAAAATGTCAGCACAGTATCCCGAGGTAGACAAAACCCTGGAACGTTGGCAGAGCGACAAACGTACGAGACATGATAACCCATGGAGCGCGTGAGCATCATGGCGGCCGCATGTTCGGAGGGCACCTGACAGGCATGTTATTCGGGTCGATGTTCGCAAATTTACCTGCAGGTATATGCGTCCGCTGCGTACAGTTCGACAGCGCAGAGTCGGCACAAGTCGAAAACCGACTCAGGGGTGGCCCATCAGTCGCGATTCCCATCACCACGTCCGCCGTTTGAAGTATCTGACTGCCCGCATACATGCTGCAGCGAACCGGAATCGCTCGACTGGGCTTCCCGCCTGTTCGCAGGAGTGCAACTTTTTGCTTGTAGGGAGTCATGCCAGTCTGGGATCCTTGGTCCTTTATAACACACGATCATCCGCGCCGAATGCGATCCGAGGACTGCACGGCGCGCGACGGACGTCGACGCCGAGGGCCCGTCACGCATAGTCAAATGTGAATCATCTCGGACCCGCCGAGCATGCAGAGACAACGCCTCTAACGGACGTGTCGGGGCACGTCGTCCCACTAGTATTGAGCGCGGTTGTAGTACAAGAACAGTGTGGGGAAGGGTATGGGATTAATAGCCATGCCCAACGGGCCATCACCGGATATTTCTAGTGGCCGACGGCCAGCGCGTCTGAATAAACGCATCAACGGTCATGGAACTGGTCCAGGCGGTCCGTGCGTTGAACCAATCCTGGAAAGAGAGCGCCCGCCGTGCCTCTTGACGAACACTGAGCCGACTATTGCATGGGGGGAAAGTCAACACAAGGAGCGCGAAAAGCACTTTCCCGGACCAAACGTCCAACACGGATTGTCGGGCTTCGCTGGGGACCCGTCAAACAGCACGTCCAAAATGACCAAAAATACCTAACACCTCACGAGCGCCAAATCCGCGTTATGCCACCGCTCGCGCACGCAGTATGCCAACGCTTGGCACGCACGCAGTACCCGCAGGCTACGCACCGTGCCCGTGGTCATGCCCGACAACAGTGCCGACCGCGACAGGCACGAACATCCCCACCAGCGTAAAGAGCATCCTCGTCTTCCGCCCGATATCCCCGTCCTCCGCGTGCCCGTGGCCCGAAACGGGCCGGAGCACCGTCGCGACGTACAGGAAGGTCCCGCCCTAGCGCCCCCACACGGGATCAGCGACGCGCCCCCAGCCTGTCTGCACGCGGGACGGGACTCACCGAGAGGAGCATGGCGGCGCCCGGGACGCGGCCCCACCCCGCGCTAGGGTCGAACCAGGCGAGGAGGGCGTACGACGCGAGCGCGCCGAGCGGGGTGGAGAGGCTAAGACCGCGATGTGTTTCTTGCAGTCCGCGCGCGAGAGGGACGTGGAGAGGAGGGAGGTCGTGAGCGCGAGGGCGGTCGGTGCTGTGTGTGGAACGGAAAAAGTGGAGAGGGGGGTTGCCGGGGTGCGAGGGGGGTTTGATGGGTGCGTGTGTGTGTACGGTTTGCGGGATGGCGACATTGTGCGAGATGAAGGGGTGGCGGTGGGCGGTGATGGTGGCGGACAGATAGCATATCACAGGTACGAATGAAGCTTGAATCAGCGTGCGATTTCACCTACCAGCACAGCCGTGCCCCGAAATGAACGGATGCTGACCTTTATGGATCACCAGCGCGAAGAACACCACAATCGACAACCCCGAAGGGATCATCGACCCCGCGCCCTCCGACCCTGTTCCGCCGCCGTTCTCGCCCGCCCCAGAGAGCGCAGAGGAGCCGAGCGCGAGGCCGTCCGCGAGCGCGTGCATAACGAGGCCAAGCGTGAGCGGCACTGCGCGGGCCTTGCCCTCTGCGTCGCCGGAGGTGCTGTTGCTCCGCCTGTGCTGCTTCCGCGCCGGTGCCGCACGGGGGTCGCCCGAGTGGAAGGCGATACCCTCTGCGCGCTCGAGCTGGGAGAGCTCGAGCTCGGCGTCGAACTCGACCGTGCTCGGCCGGAAGGCTTGCGCGTGTGTGGTGGGGAGGCGGGGAGCGCGGGCGGGGCGGAATGGGAGTGCGGGGAGAGGAGCTGCTCGATGAGGAGCATGAAGGTGAAGCCACCGAGGAGGGAGAGCGCGATGGTAGTCGTGGGCAGCTCTGCATGGCCTGAGGGAGTATTGGACGTGGACGGGGAGGGAGATTCAACGAGGGCCTCGATGCCTCTGAGTAGCAGAATGGGCACGGTGAGCGATGTCGTTGGAATGGCGAAATGAACGACGGCTTACTCGGGGATGATGACGCCGAGGGCTGCACCGAGGAGGAGGCCTGTGCCGAGGGCGGAGAGCTTAGCAGGGCAGGTTCTGTGGTAAGAGCGCGTCGGCACGTCAGCATGGCACTAGAGCGCGAGAGATGGCTCACTTGAAAATGCAAAGGAGAGGGGGAGGACGCCGATGCCGAAAGAGGCTACGGCGAGCAGGACGGACATGAAGAGTACGGCGAAGAAGCCCGACATTTCGAGAGCGCAGATTGCTTGACGGTAAAGGAGGATGTACGAGGGGGCCCGGGCGGGCTAGTGGCCTTGGCAGAGATGGTGGATGTCCACTGAAGAGGCTGGTCGACAGGCGTGGACGTCGAGCGACGCGCTGCGCAGCAACGGTCAGTCGCTGGACACGCTGCGCGTCGCGTTCCCACCGACGCGTCTCGCATCACGTGCAGGCCCTTCAAGGCCCAATTGGGAGTCGAGGACCGCGTCGGCGCCGAAAAGGGTTTAGCGGGGGACGCAGGCCGGATCTGCCCCGCACAAAGCTGTGCGCTCGGTCAGCGGACAGTCGTCTCCTCCTCCGAGCGTCATCCGACTCGTCGTCTCCTCCCGACCGCCAGACCGTCGGACTGTTCACCCGTGCACGTCTTCGGTTTGCACCAGCAGCCCGAAGAGAGAAGGGGGATGCCACGGAGGAGTTCATGCCCGGGTGCGGTGCAGGCAAACGCGTTCATCTCGCTGCAGCTGCGTGCGTCTGTTCGTCTCCAGAGAGCTCGAGATGCCCCGGAAATACCGCAGCCATGCACGCCGTATGACGTGCCAACAGTCCCGGATTGGCCAGCGCGTGTCGTGAGCCTCGTTCGTGCGCTCACTCGGCCCGTTCCAGACGCGCCGTCGACGCCTTCGTCCGAAACCGCGACCTGCGCTGACCCGCACCCCACGGCCTGCATAGGAGTCTTGCACCAGAGTCGCTCCAGCACCGCCTCGTAGCCCCACCGCGGCGGCTATGCAAGTCAGCAGCTGTCCGCATCATCCACGAAATTGTCACGGCGGCGGAATGAAATGAGGACGTGATGATGATGATGGACGCAGCGACTCGCCCGATCGGTCTCAGCCACGGCGCGGCAACTCGGTTCAGGGAGCCTCGCCGACCCGCCAAAATGCTATATAACGCCCCCATCCCCTCCGACCGCTCTCCATCCGCCTTTTCATTCGGGTCATCCATCCCTCCCTCTAATCCGCGCCCCTCTCCCTCACCGCCACTCTTATTCTCAGCATGTTCGCCTCTGTGAAGACGCTCCTCGTCTGTGGTGCCCTCGCCCTCGCCGCCGCCGCGCAGAACATCAACATCGCTCTGCCCACGGCGTTGACGTCTGTCAACCCCGGCGACAACGTCACTGTGCAGGTCGAAAAGCCGGTACGTGTCTCTCTCCTGTCTCATACCCCCTCTCTCTTCTTTGTTCCTCCGGTCCGACCTCCTTCCGCGTCTGCTGTCCCTTTCTGTTCTACGCTCCGTCCCTCCAACCGCCACTCACCTCTCTCACAGAACTCCCTCACCGGCTCGACCGAAGTCGGCATCGCGATCGGCCTCAAGTCCTGCACGGGCTACACCGGCGGGTGCGACGTCATCGACATCACCCAGGCGCTCGGCAGCATTCTCCTCACCTCGTCCTGGGCGCCGACCTACTCCTCGACGAGTGGTACCCGTACCAGAACTTCACCGTCACGATCCCGGAGAGCTTCCAGAGCGGGCAGGCGATCCTGAGCGCGACGCACCTGGTGCTAGTCGGGGTGAGTGTTCCGTCGTCTGGTGATCCACGTGGCTTGCTGATGTGGGCCTGTGTTATGTTATGTAGGCGGGTCCATACGCGGACACGGAGACGGTCAACCAGACGATCACCGTCGCGTAGCCGCACCACCCCAACGCCCCCCGATCTGAAACGCAAAACGGCCCACGCGCACGACGCACCTGACGGACCTTGCCTCACGAACTCTGACTTTCGAACCCTGACACTCGCCCGGCACGGACTGTTGTTGTATATTACTGCACACCCTAACTCCCGGACTGACTCTGCCCGTCTACCTATACCTGTCGCTGCCGTCGCTTTGCTCAGCACACCATCCTACCTCCATCCCCAGACTCTTTTACTGTACCACACACACACCTATCACGCACACTGACGCGTTAATGAGCAGCGTACAACCTCCGTCTACGTGTTTACGTGATGGTAGTATCGACTCGGACACATTGCAATGTACAATAATGTGCATACGCTTCGGACACAGCGACTCGAGGCTGGCGCGTGAATAAGTAGTGTGGCTCGACGGATGCCTGCATGCCGTAGATGGGCCGTCTTGCCATTGGTATGAGTGTGTACGCGGTGGAGTTCGGACCTAGGCAATTGTCAGCGAGTGGAAGGTAGGGTAGGAGCGGGGTGCTGTACTTGCATGAAACGCCAGCATGTCACAGACCATGCGTTTCGCGCAAAACGCATGGTCTATGACGGGTTGAACGTTGATCGGGACATGGCTACATGCACGGGGCGGTAGCCTGTGCCTACACCGTAGGCATAACCGCGCTCAGGCGGAAGGTGGGGCTGTTTGCGGATGGGCTTCCGAGTCGGACCATTGGTTCCGCATCCCTACAGTCTTGGTCAGTCGCGCAAGGTAATGTACGCGACGGGTTCCAGAGATTCAAAAATGAGCCTGTGAGAAGTGGGTTGTGGCTCGAGACGTCACCGGTACAGGAGGTTCAACTGACTATTGGATCGTAACTTATAGAATCACCGATTTCGAATGGATCGATCGAAGGACCGGTTTCGGACATTGAAGGATCGGTTTCGAACATTGAAGGACTGGTATCGATTATTGAAGGATAGGTTGCGAACGTTGAAGAATAGGCTTCGAACTTTGAAGGACTGATTGGTTCGAACCCGGACGGAAGCCAGCGGGTGGTCCATTGGTTTCCCGACTCTATGAACGGCACACCCACTTCTGCGCCTGATGATAAACAGGAAGATGGTGTGATAGGTATACGTGGGCTGTGCCGTGGCATATGCTTCTTTCCACCGGCGAAGCCGGGTCTGTCCGATGGGTGTGGGAGCGTCTCAGCTACTCTGCCAGTCGAGTGCGCCGGTCGACGGGTAGTGGATGATCTATGTACGTGCATAGCGTGAGAATTGCATGGTTGTCATCACACTTATAGGATTCCTACATACCTGGCGTGCTTTGAGTGATCACGGATGGCAGGGGGGTCTGTAATAGGTTTGGGTGCTCGAGGACGGCGAGAGCGATATGGTCGGGCATTGGGAAAGGTAGTAGGAGGGGATGGAAGTAGGATTTGAGCTTCGGCGGCGTTGGGTGATAGGAATGAAACACGGAGCGGAGGCGATCCAGAGAGCTCTACGTCTGACTCGGGACGCGATGGAGGTAGCACAGAAGGCTGTCTGCTACCGCCATTGGGTCCTGAGTCAGAACTCGGGGTAGAGGTTCGAATGTGCCTCAGAGATTTGCTCGTCGAAGGAGATACGGTGGTAATTGCTGCGCTTGTATGAGAAAGGGTCTGGCTGCCGTGTCTGTTTGAGCAATGCGCATCAACAGCAGTATCCAGTCGTGGTACGAGTTAGGCTCCGATAGAACAAGGGAGTGACGTACAGTGTACTGGTAGTCACCATTGGTTCCATGGTTTCGTCTGACATCCCAGCATGGTTTTGGGTCTTCGCGGTGGGCACATCGCCAGATCCATACATTGGATGTTGGATGTCCAATTCGTGCTCTTGCAGTCTCTTTCGTTCGCGGAGCTCAGCCGCCTGTTACAGACCTCAAAAACGACCTCAATGGATGATGCTTCGCCTCGGATACCTACAGAGACTTGCGCCAGCAGCACTTTGACTTTCCCACGGAGTTGATTCAGTTGGTTAGTCAGTCCGCCCATGATCGCCTTGACCTCAGAGGTAACCGAAGTGAGACTATTGACTTCGCTTCGGAGCATCTGAGCTTGTTTCTTGTATCTGTGAATCGACTCAGTACGCTATATCTATTCGCCTTAGACTCACAGTGATCAATGTCGACGTGACTCACCCATCAAGTTTCTCCTGCGCACCGTCCCAGCCGAGTGGAAAGTTGGCATCTGGAAGGCCGTCGTCGCGGACGTCGATCAACACGGTTTGTAATGCAGCGAGGCTCTCTTCAAGACCCTTCAGCGCACGCTTTGGACGAAACGACACAGGTAAGAGGTATTGAACAACGGCCAAGAGGCCTATGCCGCCTGTGATTGCACCAAAAACGTTGTAGTTGAATGTCATCACTGTCCTCGTCAGATGTCAGCCAGCAGTGCGAAAGTCGACTTCAACTCACGTAGTAGCAAGAGGGAAGGAGCCAAGAAGGAGTACAGAGTGTCTGACTGCGGCCTGCCAGCGTGACTCCGTGGGACGGCGCCCATGTCAATGGTCACGAGGATGATACCGATAGACACCGAATATACTGGTACTGAACAGTTAAGTCGACTACAGGATTACAACAATGATCGCTCACAGGCAGATGAGGCTCGGGTCGGGACTCGGCTTACTAGAGTCAGCTGCAGGAGCACACATATATTGTCCACTACGTATCAGTGGCATATCGGATCATACAAGTCAATTTGAACAGTACTTGCACCAGCGTGCTTCGCGATTAGTATGCGTGCAGACAGTACCAATCATGGATGCAGAGCTAGGTGAAGTGACATTGTCGACTCACTACACTAGGACTGTCGTCGTGGTTCAGAATAACAGAGTCTCTCGAGTGCGCGGAGGCGCACAGAGAAAGAGACTCACGTTTGCCTCTGTGCGCGACGAGATCGCTCCAGTCTTCGTCGAGGAATCCGTTCGCCGTCTAAAAGCAGTGCTTACCTAATGCAGCTTCGGCGAAGAGGATCTCGACCACCCTTCATCTGTTCCTCCTCGAATGCCTCGAAGCCGACGCCTTGAAAGCTTGATCGCCATGACTCCCTCGAACCCGCCCACTCCGAGTCTACTTGACCCGGTGAGGAGAAATTGCCTCGTCTATCTCTGCACTGTGCAGTGACTCCTGGGCCATCGGTTGGGTCCTGGGACCTGGACCAGCATGCTGCCAAGAGTCAACGCGGCCCAGACTTGTCACTCCAGCAATTGGTTGTCAGACGTGCGAGCGATGAACGTCTGGGAGCTCGTGTCGGCTCCGCGCGACTCGAAGATGAAGGCATTGCGAGACACGGGTGACATCGTGTCCTCCGGGCTGCAGAGTTCGGACGATCCCAAGCTAGAGCCTAGAGCCTGTCGAGCCACCAAGCTACTTCTCGAGTCTGATCCATCCAAAGTTCCTGTCCATCGGCTGTATGATAGTGGCCTCATCGCTATCGCAGTACGTTACGAGGCTGAGCTCGTGTACATACACACGGTATCCCTCACAGATGCCACATGTGCATGATCGGGCATCTTCGACTCGTTTTCGCCTAGTGGCTGAAAGGTTTGTTTGCTTAGATTTGTTCATCGTGTCATGACCCGCAACTGTTCTTCCCGAATCGGCGGAGCGACCTATTGGTACGAGTCGTTCCAGGTCGTTCCGCTGTCGGACTGTTTCCCAGACTTGACGCTTAATGTGTACCAAGATAACCTTCTCCTGGTGTCATATTCGACCTTTGGGCTTGACATATTGTGGGGAGATATGATCGTGCCGAAGCTGCGTACGCTCACTCGTCATTAATTCATTTCGGCGATTGCTATGTTATCACTCTTCAGCGCCTCTTAATACCCACAGCATTCTCGACACGCGCCCATGCAGCTGCCAGGGAGAAGCCTTGCACAGTCCGTGCCGAAGCCAACGTATACACAGGCCACCTATACTGATCGTTCATCATCGGCCGACTGGCTATGTGGCAGCGTCAGCTTGGGTGGTAGGCGTGTCCTGTCTGCCAGGTAAGCTACACGATCACGTCTGCCTATGCTCTGGCGTACGCATACGCGGAACCCGAGTGATGGGTACAAGTGCGTATCTCAGCCTGAACAGCCTTGAACGTGCTGCGTGGCATGATCAGCAGAGGTGCGTCTGTAATGGTCATGTAGGACTCAGCTTGCTCAAAACTCGGCCGACAGAGACCTACACCTGTGTTCGCTTGTTAGCTTATTTGGAATAAGGACATCCGCTCCGCCCCAAGGATCACATTTCCAGATGTACGTGTACACACGGCGACGGCTGGCGCCAACTCTGCCTTGGTGCTATGCTATGTAGATCTAGTATCCATCCGCTGGACACGCCGACCTTTTAGAGATGCAGCCCCTGTAGCTGAAGTCCATCGAACCCAGCACGAGGAACATGCAATACTCCGCATTCTCTCGATCTACAGTCCGCGGACTCCATCGGCCTGTGCTCCAGGGTGCAGTGACCTTGACAACTGACTCCATTCAAGTGGTAAATCGTCCAAGCCCCGACTGGAGTCTGCATCAGTGAGTCCAGCCAGTCATACTCCCCGAAGTATCTGAACAGGTCCGTCAGTTTCCGGCCATCGCATTCCATTCCTGAACATGCAAATGTGACTACCTACCCAGCGAACCCAAGCTCTATCGTTCAGGGCGCCTACGGGTGAGGAAACAGTATCTCAACGTCATTCATGTTTTTCCTAATGTCTCGGCCCAAATAGATGGACTCCTGTGCGGCGGGCTCCGGAAAGTCATCTGCGACCAAGTTATCTCCCACTTCCTTGCATGTCAATAGCGACACCGCGACCTCACAGTGTCATCCCTTTCGAACCTTCCAAGCCCCTTCGAGTCGGGGGCGCTCAGAACGTCCTATGTTGGTTCGGCTCACCTTGCGCCGTTTCACTCACCAACACATCACCCTCCGGCATCAAGCAGCATCTTCTCCAGTTCCATACTGCAGACATCGACATGCCAGGGTCGGGCGCGTACGCGCTGCCAGTGGTGGATGTCCAACGGCGCGTGCGGGAAGGAGGTGTATTGCGACATGCTCCCCAAGCATGTAGCAGTCGTGCATCTCAAAAGTTCTGGCGTCGCATGTCCGCGTTGCGAGCGCACGCTGTCGAGGGCGGACTCGCTGGCGCGACATCTGGCGCTCTATTGTCGTGGTTCGCAATTGTAGCAAGTACTTGTGTCTTCTCTCTTCGATCATACCTGCCTAATTGTATTCGATTGCGACCCATTGGACACACTCTGTTTGATTTCTTCTTCGACTCGCAGGTACGCTTGAACCATACTATCCATCGCTTCACGCTCGTGACCCGGGCCTCTTGCTACATGACATTTCACCCTCGTGATTGGGAATTGGACATCAGGTCAACTACGAACATCGATCGTCGTTGTAAGAGATTTCAACTACAGTGAACGTCTGAGTCCATGGTCTCCACCCTTTGAGAAGTCCGTACAGTCCGTCACCAAAGTCCTGTGCATGACATTGCACGAGCGCTTAGTCCACGACCAGAGACACGTTCTTGAACTCCAACAAGACCCAAGGTCCAGCCTAGACGACGTCAAACCCATTTCAGCATTCCCTTCGATAACCCGACGAAGAATGTCGCACTCACACCAACGAGGCTGACATGCGTCACAGCCAACGCGATATGCTCGCCGCTCGTGTACCAGCTCGGAACCTGGACTGAGAAGTTCTGGTAGGGTGGCTTGTGGTCCGGCGGCGTGATGCTGTCGTACTGAGGGCTGTAGGGCCCGTTGTAGAGTACGTAACCGAGCTCCGAGCTGAGGTCTTGGTTTGGCGAGTTGCAGGTACTAGTCTCACATGGGACCATCGAGATGACGATGGCGACCTCCTCGGAGCCGGTCAGGGAGTTCTGTAATGCGAAGAGAGAAGTCGTGAGCGAGGTTTGCGACGTGGATCAAGGGGACTCACGGGACGATCAACCTCGACTGTGATGTTCTGCCCCGGTGAGATGGTGGAACCCGCGAGGGGCGCGCCGATGTCGATGCCCTGCGCCGATGCCAAAGCAATGAGCGATGCGGCGAAGGTGATGAGAGGGAGGAGTCTCATGGCGCAAAAGATCGGACTCAGGCAGAGGACTCGGGTTGGTCGCGACGAAGTGGGGCAGACACGGGTACCGTGGTCTTCCCTACAGCATCAATTTGTTCTCGTGCGCCCAGTATTTATACACGTTCGACGTCCCAAGTGGTCTCGCGATGAACGGTCTGCGTGCTCCGCGGTGAGACTGTACGCCGAAGCCGCCGCATCCACAAGGTCGCGCGTCATTACCGCATTCCACGGCACCGGGGCGCGGACTCTGTCAACCTGAGACACTTTACGAGCTAACTGTACCCGAACTGTACGTCAGTCTGCATGAACATCCCGTGTATAATCGGCGCCCAGACGGTCTTAGAAGATACTTCGTCACCAGACCGCGTCTTGTGTACGACCAGATGACGTATACAGACCTGAAGTGTCCGACAATCCGATCAGGTTGGTACTTACTTAGTCTTTGCACATAAGTATACACGCATATATGGTTTGTCGCCGGCACCAATTCGTCAAGTGGTCTGTTGGACAGTAAGACTCGTCACAGATCGATGCGACGTTTGAACGGGACTCGCACCAGGGGCAGCCTGTCGAACAGCAGAGTATTCTCAACATGGCATTGCGAGCGAATTCATCGCAGCGTTTGCATGCCCTCATCCTGACGATGCTGGTCGAAGAGGGTTCATGGAAGGGGTCCGATCCGCTGTGGTTCCTGAACCAGCGGGAATGAAGGCCGAAGGGAAAGTGGATGTTCATAGAAGAGCGCTCCGTTGGCCGAGGATCTCGACGATTGTCATTGGCGCGTGTCCATGTGCTCGCGTTCAAGTAGCGAACAGACCTCGCTTAACTTTCACGGTGGTCGGTCTACTGATACAAAAGGTCGTTTGAGGATTCCTTACCAGAGTAAGAAGGTCCCTGGTCCCTGAACATTACATCATCACGAGTTGCCGCGTCGTAGGGCCACTCTGTTCTGCACTCTAGCAATATCGAGCACCAAACGAAAGAGCCCCCAGTCAGTGAGAACGAGACGGAGAGAGCGCCTGACGCACACTCATCGCCGCCTAAGGGGTACACGTCGGTCTATTTGAAGACAATAGCATCCGCGGCACCTTTCTGGCTCTGATATGTTTCCGACAGAGCAGCGTACTGCCGCTTGACATCTGCGATCTTCGCAGCCAAGACAGCTCTATCTGCATCGTCTTCGATCTTCTCCAGGAGCATGGCTAGGGACGTTGCCTCGAAGAACTTGTTTTTGCGATTGTACAGCGAGCGACTAACTCGGGACTCTGTAGGTTCACCCTCAACGGGGGTCTGGAAGACCTCCTGGATGATGTCGATGTCGTATGGGATGCTGAAGGCATCACGAGTGTCTTCATACGTGAAGAGGTAGTAGAAGTTGTCAAAGCCAGACCAAGTGATTGCGCTAACACAGGTCAGCAGCGATGTGGGACGATTACGGCAGTGCGTACCTGAGGCAAAGTGAGCATGGTTCGTGGGTGGTGAGGAAGAGGCAATCCTTGGGAGACGGGCGTTGCTGATCCGGTATCTCGTAGAAACGCTTGATCGTGTGCACCTCGCCATGATATAGCTGGGCTCGCATCGTCAGCCAACAGAGAGGACTCTGAACCGTACGAAGTACACACTGGGCACTCCTTCTCGTTGTTCGTCTCCGCAATGACCATGGAGAGATCATCTTTCCGTAGTATTGCTGCGCCGAAGACTTTGTTGCCCTCCGCAACACCTCGCGTCGTGCGAGGAATGATCTCGTTGCTCATGCACTCGAGAAATGCATTGAGCAGTTGAGCGGGAGAATTGACCTCTGGCATGATCTCTTCCTAGTCTCGCCGCTGTCGAAGACGCGTGGGTTGATGGACTCGGACTCGAAAGGCCTCTGGAAGGATTGCTGGTCAACGTTGTGGCCTCACATTTGTTGGAGATCCACCCCAGCGTTGTGAGGGATTGCGCGCACCTCTCGGGATCAACTTGGGACAAGTAACCTCGCGGTGACGGTGAGAGGAGGAGGATGTGTGATGGAAGTCACGGTCGCGTCTTGTCACGCCGTGACTGACGCGATCTTGGGACCACCGCACGAATCCCCGCCTCCGACTCCTCCTCCTACACCGTGACTTGCTACCGTGCTAATGTGCCCTCATTATGTACACGGCAGTAATACATCAGGTATTTCCCAGCATATGCACATTTCTGTACGTTGCCGACTCCTCATAGCCCGGCGCTACCGTGTCTTCTATGCAGGGGCGTCCTGATGTTGGTGGGCACTGCCATGTAGCCAACATGCAGCTCTGAACCACACTAGCGCCGCGAAAACAGGACCATGCACATCAATACTCTCACCGTTATGACCCCTCTCCTTCATTCCTCTCTTTCATTCGAGCCTGAGTCGGCTTGTGTCCATCACCTACCCGCCCTCTGCATCGAGTATGGTATTCAACTCCAACCTCTTCGGTCTCATCACGGGAGGCCTCGGCCTCATATCAATCATCCAGCTTCTGCTCGCTATTCTGCGGTACTTCTCCCCTCTCGTTTGCTGCAGGAGCTCGACCAGACACTCCGCGATACACGCTCGATGATGGAGAAAGCCCTTGAAGGTGGCTTCTTTGAGAACTCTGCGCCTCGTTGGACTGAAATGCGGGATGAGTTGGAAGGGTAAGTGCTCCCTCGTAGCTCTCGCTACACCCTCATCTGAGAGATCGCAGGATGGAGGAAGAAGCGTATGAACTGCGCAGCCAGACGCACGGCCTGCATTCGGTTTGCCAAGAGCTGAAGGCTGTGTGTTGTGGCCTGTCATTCAAGCTTCAGCGGCTGTGCAACGAGGTTAAACGCCTCCGGGGCACGATCTCGGTGAGTGGCACAGCGCGGCTAGAAGGACCCGAGCTCATGTAAAGACAGAGCGAGACGCACCTAGCTCGACGCAGAATTGCTTCTCAGCGATCAGACGCAGTAGCTGCACCACCGTCTTACATCGGGGACATGGTATCACAACCTTTCCTCGCAAGCACGAATCGGTCATCTACAGAGCGCATCGGCATCGGCCTCGAGTCTTCTTTGCTCAGTGATAGCTGCATTATCGCAGCGGACGGACTTGAATATCAAGACGTTGTGAATGAGAAGATGCCAGACATCGTTCCATTCCACGATTGCGGGCGCACCCCCTCGCCAGGTCCTGTAACAACGGCGAGTAACGATGAAACGATTCACATGAATGGTGGCGCCGTGTATGCATTATCTGTTCGTCTTCATCGCTGCACTCATTGACGGTACGTTTCAGACACGGTGCGCACGAGCCTCTGGCCTCGCGCGGTCCGGCGCGCCACGCCCCGCGCGTGAAGCGCCCGGCTAAGCAAACCCTACCGAGGATTCTATGCAAATGGGGTGCCGAATCCTGCGGTGTCCTCATCAGCGACATCTCTTCCAGCGGTATACAAGGCCATCTTCACTCGCATCACGCCAGCGAGCCCCCGAATTGTTGCCAGTGGCACGTCGGTGACTGCGAGACCGATGTGTGTGGCGAGGAAGTCAATGACGAGCATCATCTCAGCCATCATGTCGCTCTGGCCCATTTGAACGGTATACCCAACCATGTCATGCGTGGACGTCCTATCGGGAGCTCGTCGCACTAGTCGCGGATCTATCTGAAGGTATTCATCTGTTCAAATGTGACGCAGCTACAGCTGATGATGGCGAACCTAGGTGTTGAATTCATTTTGCTGTTTCATTCATCACGAATTGCCACGGCCGGTCAACGATTTCATGGTAAACTGGGTTCATTATCGTACAGTGTTGCGAATGTATCGGCTACAGGTTTTGTACACGGACGACGTCCAACACGAGACTATGCCATGAATATTTGCACATTGCGATCTTCCGAAGACATTTCCTGACATCATCCATGGCACCCCGATAAGTTCTCGCACTATGAGAAGTATTCAGGTGAGTCAGAAATATGAGCACACATCTCATCACGGGCGACATCAGAGGCACAACCGGGCTTTCACGACTCAACGATTCCATTCCACTACTTATCACGGACTGGGAAGGCAACCAATATCCTGTGGGCGACATAGTAGCCTGCGCTAGTCCAAGTCATCCGCGTCCATCCTGGCGAAGACCACGTCCTCCAATGCGCGCGCGAACAGCTCGCCCATCAGGTCCCGAGCGTAGAGCTCGTCTAGCTCCCTCGGCTTTTCCGGCCTTCTCGGATTCGCCTTAGCATCACCGCCGGTGACAGGGAGCTTCGGCGGGTGAGCGGGAGTGTCACTCGGACGCCGTTGGCGTGGGTGAGGAGGGGGCTTGCTGTGGGCCGGATGCGGGTCGATGGGCCTACGAGGGTCTCTAGACGGACCCGGGCCGTTTCTCCCTCGGGCCATCAGTCCCCGAACGTAGAGCTCGTCAAGCTCCCTCCGCTCCAGCTGCGCCTTCAAGCCCTTCTTAGCGGGCCCGGGAGGCTTATTGGGTGGTGGGCGCGGCAGTTCACTCGAAGCCTTCCATTTGGGTGGGCGTTGGGCTGGGGAGCCTGTGTAAGGGACACCACGTTGTAGCTTCGGTCTGACGGGCCTTTCTGTCCGTCCGAAGATCAGGTCCCGAGCGTAGAGCTCGTCGTCGAAGCTACGCTGTGCGAGTGCATCTTCTTCCACCGCACGGACGCCGCTGGTATGTACCGTGAGTAGGGGCTAGTCACGAGGAAGAGGAAGAGACTCACAGGTCTCGAGCCTCCCTCTGCTTCGGCGGAGCGGAAGCCTTCGCACTGGGCACGGGCTTAGGGTGCCCCAGATCCTTACTCGGAGACTTCCCCCTGGGCGGGGGTCGGGGTAGGTGTAGCACGGGGAGACTGCCATAGTGTCGATGCGATTTGTCGGGCTTGTCTGCCCGTCCGAAGATCAGGTCCCGAGCGTAGAGCTCGTCGTCGAAGCTACGCTGTACGAGTGCATCTTCTTCCACCGCACGGACGCCGCTGGTATGTACCGTGAGTGGAGGCTAGTAACGAGGAAGAGGAGAAGACTCACAGTCCCGAAGGGGCGGCTAGTGCAGGTGCCGCGGCTGCTGCGATGAATACAGCAGATATAACGGCGGGGTAGCGCATGCTTGACGTGGCAGGGCGTAAGAACGGCGTAAAAGAAGGAAAGCGAAGTCGTCAAAAAAGGGAAGGCTGGGGGCAACGGTCCGGTCAGTCTGAGGGTATAACTGCGTTGAAACAACCTGAAGTTTACTCACTAACCAGCACCTTCGCCTGTGGGTGAGCTCGAAAGAGGAATGAGCTGAGGTACGCCGACGAAGCTCGACACAATTTATAACATGGCTAAGCGTTTTGCGGTACTTCGATGGGTCGTGACAGATACTGTCAATCAGGTACGCATCAAATTCAATTAAGTACGCATCAGATACGAAGGCGCAGCCTTAGCTCTATCGAACGTCCTCAGTTTTGATGCCATTTTCCACTGTATAGCACGTAAGCTCACTCATTCCTGTAGTATTGTGGAATCCGTAGCCTCTAGCAACGTGGAACCTGCACTATTGTGGGACCTGTAGTATCGTGAAACCGGTTATGACAAACCTACTCTGTGTTCGGTGAGCAACTCACAAAAGAGTCCACTCGCGGTCTCACCAACTTCAACCTCGTCCCACACCATCGTACGTGACACGATCCCATCAAACACTTCATAACTCGAGAGCCGCATCAGGCTGTGTTGATTCTGCTCTTGCTAGTCTCACTTGAGTCTCACTACTGGATCAAAACACATAATCTGCACACCATTCTAGCCCTCGCATTTTCCTGGTAGTACTGCAACGCCTGCTGGCCGGGGCTCAGGCTCGAATACGCGACCGCTTGCGCTCTGCGGGGCATTGGCTTCAGTATAGATGCGAAATGCGTGCCCACCGACAATAATCTGCAAGCAACAACCAAGTATGTGACAAGGACAACGCACTAGGTTTAGGCCTGGGGACAGCGTGTTGCAACGGTGGACCCATAAGGGAAACAAGATACGCACACAGAAAAACCTGTGCAAAACAGGCGGGCAGACAGACTAAAGACGCAGGCGGTATATATCGCCGAAGCTGAGGCCCTTCCTGTATCGGTTCTGGCCTCTCGCCTAACGGGTGGATTACGACGAACCCATGAGCAAATCTTCTGCGAATCAACAAACGCAGCGAAGGCACTGACGCTGATTGTGGAGATGATGTCGATGGCTGTTCGGACTTGGGCAGTGACGCGAGGATGGTACTGAGCTGTTCAGCCGATTCATAGACGTTGCTACCATCATGCTCAAGCTTCTCCATAGCGAATGCCCCAGGAGTGTAATATGAGTAGATAGTTGATAAAGCGGTAAGAGGCGACAGAGACAATCAACGGCCTCAGACGGGTCGTACCACAGGGACGCACCGACGAGTCTCTAAAGTATACGCCACGTTTCCGTGGGCGGGCACGGGGATGGTGTCTCAGTACTGGCTTCATCGCTGAAGCCATGCCATTTGTTAAAGCACGCCACCGCTGTTGCGATTGATGGGGTCATCAGTCAAGGCCAAACCACAAACTCAACTAGCGCGCTCACCGTGACAAGTGCTAGGATGAGGTCATGAGGCGGTCGGTATCATCAGCTAACCAGGCGGCCATGGGTTGTAGGGGTGGTTGTACAACGCATGCGACCGCAACCCTCCTCCTGTTCATGAAACCGAACGACGTACGCGGCTTCGTGGTCTGTACCCGCTTCCTGCAAGCCTCAAGGTATGTAGACGTCGCATTGTTGCTACGTCAAACCGATCCCCAGTCAGCGTTTCAGCACCGATCCGAGTCAGAGGTGACTGGTGTGAGCTTACACGAATCCATGGTACACTTTGCGATCTTCGCCGTAACGCGCTCGAATCCACCATGTCTGCACGACGTCATCAGCACACAGTCGGCCGTAGAGTGCGAGCGTCGGGACGCCGCGTCTGCGAAGAGACGAACAAGGTTCCAACGGACCGGGTGACGAGCGGATCTGTCAAAGAAGGGCACCGCAAATATGAAATTGGTCGAGACGAGCACGAAGCGCGTAGGAGAGCCGCGTCTGCGCTCTCAATTGGATCGTTGTGCCTTTTATGGGACTGAAATCCACTGCTATCAATCCTCATAACAGCGTAACGGAGCGGACGAGAGCCCACGTCGATCGTCAATGCCCGAGAACCTGCGACAGCGATTCAGCCGACACTGCGCCAATCCGCCACTCACCGAGCAAGCACTCACCGCCGGAAGCAACCCTCAGTACGCGACGGCGACGTCTGATCCATCAACACCTGCCAAAGCTGATCGCAGCCATATCCTGTGAGCCTGTCAACCATGCATAGGGCGCCACAACCGCACACGTTGCCGACTCACCGGCTCAGGCTCGTCAATCGCGCTCCCCAACCACCGGCACTGTTACGCTTGTCCTCCGAAGGGCAGATTGCCCGGGCGGACCGGGCACACGCCCGACGCTCGCGGGAGGCCGCTCGACGCACATTGCCCACGTTCGGGGGACCATACCATCCGCGGCCTAGTGCGATCAGGCGATTGACAGGCGGGGTGGAGACGCGGGCACACTGCGCCCGGAGTCGTTCGGGCGGAGGATTGTCGGGGATGGATGCGGGTGTGGGCGAGGCAGTTTGACGGCGAGAGGTATGTAGGGTCGCTCCTCCGTGTGTGTGGGCTGGGTCCGCCGCGCAGGGGGGGGGGGGGGGGGGGGAGGCGCAGTGGGGATGCACGACGGTCGGTGTGGTAATGCGGCGACTCGGACCGAGTTTTGCGCGTCGACTGACACTTTGCTGAGGAGGCCGTGGCGCCTGTGAAACGACAAGGACAACACCTGAGAATAGAGAGGCAGCAAGTCGGTCGACATGAATACATGGATGATTCGCTCACCAAGAGCGTCTCGAAACCAAGTCTTGCGAGCGAGTTTCGAGCCGTACGCACGTACCCAGGCGAATCTGAGTAAATCATCGTTTTTACGCCCGACGAAAAGCAAACCGTACAGCTCCGTCGCGCGCGTCGTAAGAACGGACTCCCGACTTATGCACCTGCTCACAAATCCGCTTCACGACGTACTCTGCGCCAGCTGAAACACAGGCGGGACGTCCGGCGACTCGCGACGTCCGGCAGTCCGATATGAACACGTAACAGCTCCAAGCCAGAGCTTGCACTGGCAACGAGCGGACGACGAAGCACAGGGCACCGTCACCCTTCCGGGCCAGCCATATCGATGCCATCGATGATCCACGTTTCACCGGTGCCCCGTCCGCTCGTGTGCATGGACCAACGCGCCCACACAAGCCACCGCCATCTGGGTCCCCGCCCGATCGCGCCTGATCGTGCAATCGTGATCTGCGCTGCGGGGGGCCGCTGATCGACGGTCGATGGCCGGGGACGGATGGCTTGGCGGCGACCGACGCAGCGACGGGCGGGAGGGGCACTTGCAGACGGGGGAGTCCGTCCTGAGGCAGGTTTCCGGCAGGCCGTAGACGCGTCGAGCGCGACGGCGACGCGAACACTGAAAGATGTGTGGGGTGCGCGCGGGACGAGTCAGGTGCACCGCGTACGGAGTTGGTACCTGGGGATCACAGTGACGACCGGTCGACTAGCACTGGCTCAAGCCAAGCAGTGGTGGCGATCGAGTGGTCAGTCGTACTGCACGTACTCTGAGACAACGCCAGAGCGGGGAGCTCCCGACGGCGGAGGATCCCAAGAGGCTAAGAGTGTGGATCGTGCGTTAGCGTTGGTGCTGGAGCACGGACGGCGGCGTTCTCGTAATGTGGCGACGCCAGAGCGTATGGAGGTAGTAGGCGGGGTGGAATCCTGTGCGGGCTAGGCGACGTGGCGGTTGACTCACATATGGGCCGTGCACGACGCAGCTAGATGGCAGCGGGGGTGTTGAAGAGAGGCTGCGGGGTGCTTGCGCGAAAGTACGGAGCGTTGGCTCCGCGACCAAGTCCGAAGCCATGCGGAGCCTGAGCTAGCATGACGACGGTCGCTGCTGCAGCCCGCTTGTCGGACGCGACGGCCTGCGCTGGATAGGATGTCCGCGGAGCGGAGTGCTGGAAGACGCAGTAGTCTGAACGAGTGCCGGCACGGTTCGGGTAGTAGGAGACTTAGTGCACAATATATCGCCACTCACCGCGCGATGCCGTCCTCAGGAACCACCGCGCACGGTCTGCAGACCAGGCTATGTGCGCGATCGCGTGGACGCTAGACGACCGGTAGTGCACGCCTGACCGGGCGCGGTATCCGCGCAGAGGCACCAGGCGGGAATCACGTACCGCGTCCTTGCGCACTCGCGTGGACAGGCTCCGAATCGCGATGAGTGGAGAGACTCGGAGAGAGCGCGGCTGCCAAAATGCGAGAGGACCCTGCATGTTCCTCCACAAACTCTCCCGTTGAAATGGACGGTCGTGGAGACCCGAGCACTCATCATACCCACTGACACCGAGCGCGGGCCCGCGTCTGGCTGGGCGCCTGGTTGTCGCGAAGGCTTCGACGGCGGTTCGCGCGCCAACGGAAGTGAGGTGAGGAGGCCGTGAGCATGTCAGCGCGCCCGTGACCGGCTTCGGAGGCGTCGGTGGCTGCTATCGATCGCGCTAGCCGTCCCAGGTACGCGGAGGCAAACCGCACCTCCGCGCATCGCCTCCTCAACCCAGCGGCGGCGGGTGGAGGTAATGCGGCTTACGCGACGCGGGGCGGCGGGGCAGTGGAGGAAGTGAAGACGATCGGTGTGGCCGAAGGTTTGATGCAGGCACTGGGCGGGGTGCTGGGAGGGAGGATCTCCAAAGACGGCTAGACTCTGGGGCTGGGCAGGGCGCGCGCACTAGCGGGTGGGGTTCCGTTATAATGGGCGGTACGGTGGCCGCGGGACGATGGCAGGACGTGTCAAGCCCAGTGTCCCTGCGTATGGGCTGGCCATTCGGCGTGACTCGTGCGTGCGCTACGGGGCACGGCGCTGGCACGGTACGCCGGGCTCGGGGCCGCCGCAGAGGGCGACGCGGGCAGTCGCGACGCGGCAGGCGGGCAACGGCGGCGGCGGGGAGTAGGCGTGTCATGGGAGGCAGAAACGGAAATGGCAAGGCCGACTGGGGCGGGGGAAGCGAGGAGCGTCAGGGATCGGCCGCGGATCTGGAATGCACAAGACATCGATCGGTCGGCTGGTGGCTGGCGGCCGTGCGGGGAGACATAACAAGGCCGGCCACGCCGGCCACCCGCTGCGCTCCCTGCCTCTGCCCATCAGCCTCTTCGCTCGCGTCCACTCTCCACACACAGCGTGCGTACGACAGGGGCAGACAGAGAGCATGATCGCCCGGGACACGAGCACGGTGCAGGTGAGTCTCCGTGACGCCCCGAAGCCCGCCGCTCACGGCTCTGCTCTCACGGATGCTTCCTTGCCACATCCAGCCATGCTCTGACACCGACCCGCCTCTCGCGCGCGGCCCAGGCACCCCTTCCCCGTCCACGTCCCCCGCACGCCCTCCTCGCCCTCCCCCGTCCGCGTCCCCGCTCGCAGTGAACCCGCTCGCGCGCATGGCGTCCATCTACTCCCTCCCTGTCGAGCTCCTCGCCCGCATCTTCGTCCTCGGCGCCGCCGACCCCATCCAGGACGTGGCCTCCCCCGCCGCCCCCATCCCCCGCGACCCGCCCTTCGAGGTCCTCGCGTCCCACGTCTGCGCCCACTGGCGCGACGTCGCGCTCCGCACGCCCCACCTCTGGACCTCCATCGCCCTCACCCAGGTCAGCCACGTCCCTCGTGCGCGTGCCTACGTCGCCCGCTCCGCCCGCCTCCCCTTCCACATCCTCTTCGACACGTCTGCCGAGGCCGACTACGTCCCCAGCCACTCCATCTTCCGCGACGAGTTCCTCCCCGCCTTCGAGCCCCTCAAGCCCCACATCGCCCGCTGGGCGTCCCTCATCCTCCGCGTCCGCGACATCCACTGCAAGCGCCACGCCCGCACCGTCCTCTCCACCGTCGGCCCCGCGCCCCAGCTCCGCGCCCTCGAGCTCTGGCACATCGAGGACTGGGGCAACGTCGAGCGCCTCTGGGGCCACGTCGGCCCGCCCCCCGTCGTCGTCTTCAACGGCGCCCTCCCCGCCCTCACCCGCCTCTCCCTCATCGGCGTCAACATCCAGTGGTCCGAGGCCGCGTCCCCCTTCCTCCGCGCCCTCACCGAGCTCGAGCTCGGCGTCCACTCCGACGACGTCCGCATCCCCTTCGACCGCTGGCTCGACGTCCTCGCCCGCTCCCCCGCCCTCGAGCGCCTCAGCCTCCACTACTCCGGCCCCCGCCTCGCCGCCGCACCCTGGCGCCTCCCCGACGGCCCCGTCCACCTCCCCCGCCTCCGCGACCTCAAGCTCGCAGACCTCGACGTCAGCTACGCCTGCGCCCTCCTCCGCACCTTCGTCGCCCCCGCCGTCCGCAGGCTCCACCTCGAGCTCGGCTTCATGGACAGCCCGCAGGACTACACGCCCCTCGTCGACATGCTCGTCGCCGCGCCCGACCCCGCCGCGTGCCCCGCCGTGCTCGACCCCACCACGCTCCACGCGCCGCCCGCCGCGGGGAAGGCGGAGGAGACGGCGCGCGCGATGTTCCCGCAGCTCGAGGACCTCACCGTCGCGTCGCTCGCGACGTGCACGCTCGCGAGCTGGCACGCGCTCCTGCGCGCCGCGCCGCGCGTGCGCGCGCTCGCGCTCCACTGCGGCGCGATGGGCGCGGGCACGTTCGACGTCCTCGCGGGCGCGGCGGCCCCGCCGTTCCCCGCCGTCACGCTCTACGACGCCGCGCGCGTGTACAGGGGCACCCTGCCGTACGACGGGCCGCGCGTCGCGCCGGCGCGCGGGAATCCGAGGAGCGTGAACGGGAACGGGAACGGGAATGGGGCGGCGGGGGCGCTGGACCCGGAGCTCCTGCCGGAGATGGGGACGCTGAGGGTGGCGGGCGTGGCGGGGGCGGCGCTGCATGCGTATTACCTCGCGCGGCGGCGGACGGGGCGGCCGCTCCGGCGGATATACGTGAGGGAGCGGGACCGCGACCGAGATATGGAGCGGATGAAGGTGGAGGTGGAGGCGGAGGGGCGGGCGTGGGCGGAGAGGCGGGATGGGGAGGGGGGTGGGGAGGAGGGGGAGGCCGAGGAGCCGTGTAGGATGGAGTGGTATAGGGATGAGGAGGAGGACGAGTATGAGCAGGAGGAGGTTGGGGAGGTTGAGGAGGAGGAGGGTGAGGATGTGGGTGAGGCGGAGGAGGGTGGGAGTGTGGACGCAGACTTCGCGGGGAGCGGATCGGACGACGCGAGCAGCGAGGACCAGGAGGGCCACCCCCACCACCACCAAAATCACCACGGGGCGGAAGCCGCGAGTTAGCACGCGCGCGACGCGTGCTCGGTGTCTTTCGTTCGGGTCTCGGGTTCGTCGGTGTTCGTGCTGTACCACCACCACACGACACCACCATTCATTTCAGTGCGTCTATATCTCCCGGTTGCGGTTTCCTGGGTTTGGTTCAAGAGTCATCTCGTCCTGAACGTTCTCATTTGCTCGATCGCTCTCCCCCTCATGATCAGAAACATCTCATCCCGGCCATCCTCCATGTGAACTACTCCCCGCATCGTACAATGTCCGACTCTGCTGCACACCCGCGTCCGCCGTCCGTCACACTGTATACCGCACCATCCCATCACGTCTCGTCTCTCTCACTCCGTGTCGCGCTTCTTGCTTCTTGCATGTATGAGAACCAGTGTACTACTGTAGCACTCAATGCCGTCATATAGCATTATCGTCTCGTCGATTGACGGGTCTCCGTGGGACGTGTGCCCGGCGCTGGTGCGTTGAGAAGCTGTGGTAATGCTCGACGTCTGGGGCCGCGGAAGGAGACAGGTTCCTGTCCGGTAGTGGCCACACCGCTGATGAGCTCCGTCCTGCGTTCCTCGGTTCAGCGTGTAGTGCATCATTGATCTCTACGGGTCGAACCTTTGCATCTTTGCTAGCGCTGCGCCTTCGAGTGTGGCCCGAGGTCGATCTTCATGCAGGATGTGTGAATGCTCGACTTCGCTTGTATCATCGCAAACCCCTTCTTTGCCTGTGCCTAACGAGTCAGTATGCCCGGACTCTTCAGGTAGTAGGAGCCTAGCGAGAGCATTGCTGCAAGTGTTTACCAGTGATACAAGAGCTAGATAGGAGAACCGCTGACCTCGGCGGGATCCGGGGTAAGTGCAAGGCAGTGGTCCAGCTTTCCGGCCACCGTCAACGCGTCATCTGCATAGGCCACGGAGATCGGTGGCAGACACACTGTTGAACTTGGGGGAACACGAGCAGACGCTCTTTGCCTCGATTAGCCTATCGCAGCGACGCGAAGCAGGAAAGCGTCTGCGAAGATACGACACCCCGCTTCCATCTTGCCAGTGGTCACATTAGCTACTACCAAAGACAGACGATGAGAGCATGGAAAGACGCACGGTAGTCGAAACGCGGGTCCCGGTTTCATACAGATGATCAAAACCTACGGCGGTTGGCACTGGGTTTGTCGGTCAAGTGGAGGGTCCGGACGGCCCGATCGTTCTCATACCACGACTCTGATTTGATTCGGAAGCCTGTCGACTAGGGATGCAAGGCGTCGAGTGACCTCAGCGCTTTGTGGCGAGAGGAGGCTAGTTGCACGGACGCCGGCATCAGCGGTTGGCAATGCATGCAGTTTGACTACACGACGTACACTGGCAGTTGATCGATAGTTAGTCTTCCCATGTGGATGTCAACGATACCCTCCACCTTCGTGTCTCAGAATATTCTTGTTCTGATATGCGATGCCGCCACAGTGCTCTCGAAGACACTAGCCTAGATAGGGCGCGGGTGAGTAAGTATGAGGAGGCAGGTGCGTTGCAGGTGCGACTGAGGATTCAAAGTAGTCTCCCGTGGGAAGAGCAGACACTTCCTTCAACCTCCGCTGGCTCCGGATATCCTTGTCTAACATCCAAAGTGAGGAAGGCGGCGTGCGCGGACGTTGAGCTGCTTACGCAACGCGCTGACATCGTTACTAATACTCAGTTTACTGTAGCCTGTCTGTGAACTCATATACGTTGATACGATCCGTTGTCTCTGAGAAGTTTGAATTGTACGCGTGACGCATTGATTTCGAGTCCGAGTCATCTCCACCACCATTTGTAGACTCGGATGAGGCCTCACTGCACTACACCGTACTCAAGTATATGATATGTACCAGCACCAGTGGCAACTTGAAGCGTACATTAATGATTACTACCTCTCACGGAGAACGAACGTCTTCGGAGGCACAAAAAACGAATGGCTCGAATAAAAACTGCATCAAGGAGATTGATATTGAATGTGAGCTCAAACAGAGAATTGGAATATGACTCACCTCAACGGGTTGCACTACACTGCTGCTCGCTCCTCCTGACAACTATTTCACGACGACTCGCGTCGTCCACTGGGGCTTGTCCTTAGCCTCTAGCACGTGCTCCTAACAACAAAATGAGATGAGTAACGCGTATCGACTTGGAGTTGGGAGATATCGCTGGTTTGAAACGCATTTAGCTCACCTCTGTGATTTCCCTCCCCAATCCGCTGAGGGCGTGCTGCTTCGCGAGCGTCGGGCGGTGCTGACTTGCACACCTGCCAGATGTGGCGGCGAACAGCGTCGATCCGCGAAAAAGGTCTCCGACAGTAGGGACAAGCCTCCTTGGAGCTTTTTAGATGCGCCGTCGAGATGTGTTTGTACAGTCCGTTCGGTGCAATCTTCTTCTTGCATTCTGTCGAGTAACCGAAGTGATCATGTTTTGCCCATGGACAAGCAATTTTGCCATGATCGTGGTTTAGGGCCGCAAGTTTTTCGGCTAGAGTGCTATGTTTCGCCATCATGTGCTCTTGGACTTCCCTCGGTGTTCCTTGATCGAACTTGTGGCTACAGCGAGATGCCTCGCCAAGTCCGCATTGAAGACTCTCCTTGCGGACGAAGTCACTGTCGTCTATACCGACAGCTCTGATGGAATAGGGAAAGGTGAGTAACATGATCCGACAACCACTGAACTATCTTACCCTCCATCGAATCCCGACGTTGATTCGCTGTCGCCTCCAGTGTAACCTGGAGTAAATATACTACGGCAGCGTCAGATACTCGAGCTTCGCTCACTAACTGCTGAAGCTACTTGAACACTCACTATACTTTCGTCTCACACTCAGGCTGCAGATCGCGAGACTTAGCACATGTCATGTCCGAATCGACGACATCGGTTCCGGAGCTGATGATAGGCACGTCACGACGAGGAATTGACCTCGAACTAAGCCGGCTCTGAATCAGCGAAGCTGTCAAAGGGAAATGCAAAGGATAATCTCGCACCATTCACTAGTAGCATCTATGTGCAAACTATACTTTCCGCCCTCGCGCAGCCCGATAATCCTATCGTCCTCCCTGCTTACTATGTCCGGCTTCGTCACGTCATCAGCCTCGGCCATAGCGTAAGCATCAGGGGTTTCCGACTCTGACTTCATCGGCGCTGCGTGGACACTCGGAGCGATGACTGAGCTCAGTGCCTGCCAATGTCTATCATCTTGATGTGCTACGGATTCCTCAAGTTCAGGATTGCCCTACAGGGTGGCCGTCAACTGCTGATTATTGCGCTAAGGAAACGCCACACTCACATCGGCCGGCGCCCTGTGCTCCTGCGTAGCCATCTCGACGTCATGCTATATTACGTCTGTCAGTAATGAGTGATGTCGACCGAAACCGCTGCACTCACACGCTCAACAGTCATCTGCGTGAAGGCACCAGCAGGATCGCCACCCGCATTGCCAATGAGATCACCCATCTGAAGGGAAAAGGTGCCAGAGCGATAGTCCTCCCCTTCCACCCCATGCGTGACTTCCGCACGAAGAGCCGGATAAAGAACATCTTGTGTAGGCATGTTTTGATCGTGTCGTGGAGCGAAGCTCTGGTAGTTCCAGTTCCGTTGGAACGCTTGGGGCAGCGGGTACGACCAATAGTCGTAGTCTGGCAGGGCGCGTTGCTGTGAAGCATCGGGTCCGTGAAAATGGAAGTTTGTTCCGTCACTCCGAACGTGTCGTGAGGGATTTCGAGTCTGCTGACTCGAGGTTACCGTAGGAATCTAAGACGCTAACAGAGGTCGTTGTACCATCGTAGTCGGGGGAGGTAATCTCCGCGCGGGGGAGCTTTGGAAGGTGTTTGATGTGAAGGTATCTATGTCGCAATATTGTCCATTGTCGAGAGGATTTCGAACGGCAGCTTGAGATTCGTTACCACGAAAACCCTGACGAGTTATGTGAGATAAGCTATGATACCCAGAAACAACGTTAGACAGGACATACCTCAATAGAGCCATGCCAAGGGGCAGTCCCAAACCCTCGACTCTCGGAAGTATAGTGCTCGTTCGCAAATTGTGCGGGGTATCGATGTTGGAAGCCATGGTTAATGTCGATGTCCATAGCCACCATTTGTGGTGTATCACTCGTGTGAGTCGGCCATCTGTTTGCGGCTCAATGAGCGGTGTGTCGATGACCCATTGCGCATGAATATACCTTGTAGCCTGAGATATTTGTGTAGCACTAGGCTCGGGACTCTCCTGGTGTAGAGCGGTCCGGCGCGCAAGGCGCATGACAACATCGTCACGTGGCCATCGAGATTCGGTGACAATGCGATCGAGGTCGGGAAACCGATGTTCGTAGCTGTAAACGTCGGACCGTGCTTGCGACGATGCATTTGTAGCCGACGTCTGCTCCGTTCCAGACGCGTACTGCAACTGCCATTCGCGCAATGACTGGACGGTACTGTGAGTTGAGCGCCCGTAGTCAATGCGGGTGCCTGACGATGATGTCGGCGGCACATTGCCGATCGTGTTGGTGGCGCAATGTGGGTCTTGAGAGACGGTGTGTACGAGACCAAATCGTGAATGGCGTGCGCAATTTCCGCCAGTGTGCGTGTCAGCGCCCGCAGGAGTCGTTGAATTGCCTGCGACGTATGACGAATTCGGTTGTCTGGAAGAGTTCGAACGAGCCCGAGTAATGCATGCTGAAGGGGTCGTGTGAGCAGTTTGGAAAGCCATACGATCGAGGGACATGTATCGGCCACCTTCTGAAGCGCCAAAAGCGTGGCGCATGGTGACCAGCGAGGTTCTCCCGAAGGTATTTGGGTGTGGTACGGCATGGACATTGCGACGGCGCCTGTCGAAGTTTCCGGGATAGATGGGCTCCATCTAGTGCTGGTCGTCCTGCGGCAAAATAGGGTAGGAGGCGAATAAACTCTGTGAGGGCGACCTTCGGGGATGTGGAGCGGAAGGGAGTTACCGAGGGCGAGGCTCGCAGCGTGCGGCTATTTGACGGGTTGAGGTACTCGACCCATACAATTGGAGGTAGGCTGGGGTCCCTACTCTGCAGACAGGCTGTTCACGGAGTTCTGAAACAGGGCGAAGTGGAAATGGGAAAGCCGGATTAGGAGAAGGTGGATGAGGAGCAAACTCGAGCAAACTGCTTACGAACGCACTAATGCGCATCCTCCGGACGATGCCGGTGCACAATAACCCATGGTTCTCTACCCTTCCACCCATCTGTACCTCCAGAACTGATGAACGAGCACAGCGAGTGAGATGGGAGAGGGCAAGAATGAAGGGGACAACGATGTCACTAAGAGCGAATTCAAAGAGGTAGCGAGGTAGACTCACATGGTTCATTCTATCCCGATTGTATAGTGGCGGTGAGCACCAGCGTCGTAAAGACTGGGACGAAGCATTTGACAGGCAAGCTGAGAGTGTATGTGTCAAGGATCAGTGGGGTGGTCAGATAGCCCGTCCACAGGAGGATGAAGTAGCCTATGAGGCGGTATCAATGTCACTGCCTCAATACACACGGTGATAACGATGAGAACATCGATTGCGACCGTTCGGAACTCCCCTGGGCTCTGATACCGTTGACCGGCTTCCTCCGGCGGACATAGTGCACAACTCAGTTGGCCGCTGAGAACACGACCAGTCCAAGACTCTTTCAGTCATCTGATCCGCCTCTTTTGTCTACGACGGCATCCTAGATGTGCCGTGGGCATTAATATCCGAATAGCTTGTTGAAAGTGACAATTGACTCACCGAATGTCTGAATGGGCAAGATTCAGAAGCCAAGGGGATCAAGGGAAGACCCGTTGCCCCCTCAAAGAAGGCGAATGTGTGTACACTTGTCGGTGATGCTTATTTAGCCATATATCGGCGGAGGAATGGGCACAGCTTTGAAGAGACGCCTACCTCCTGTGCGTGTATGCCATGCCTGAAGCCGTCATGAGTCGGAGACGTGAATGAAGCACAGCTTGAAGCCGCTAGCCACAGCTTCGGGACAGCGAGCATGATACCACGGCTTATTGTTCGAACCTGCTCTTAATCTGTCAAGAACGGTCAAGCGATTGGGTCTCGTGCGTTCCTCGCCGTTCGAGGTTACATATCCTGGACAATGTGAATGGTCGGACTTGACGCAAGACTAGAGCTACCGACCTTGGGGCACGCGGAAGAACATCGCGGAAGGAGATCAACGCAGGCCTCCCAGATATCGCTGGGTACTTATATGATTGTCAGACAATGGAGAGAACGAGTCATATGGAGATACTTACATAATGTTTTGCTATTGTCCCAAGTAAGCTCTCGGCAACTGCACGACGACATGAAGTTGTGTGACGGTAGCGGTGCTCCTCTTTTGTGAGGGCCATTGCGAGTGCCGGTCACTTCACCGTCAATATCTGAACAAGCCATGGTCGTCTTCAATTGAGTCTGGCATTATTCGTGGCGCCTCTGCTAAGTGCAAACTAAGTAGATGTGGTCGGACGCGAGGCGAAGGCATTGGGCAAGAGGCAAGGAGCGCGATAAGCCCGGTCGTCGATGACGTGGCCGTCCCTGTGCATTGTATCTTGATCGGCCTTGGCCAGATTTGGGTGAGTCCGATCGACGATCAACTCAGCGCCGCGGTACCATATCTTGTTTGCATCTGGTACACATGCTTACACTCTGCGCCGCAGGGGTGCGGTACGCCTCCCGTTGATACTGGCTATGGATCAATGAATCAAAGTGGTATGTCTCGTACCGTGTAGCTTGTTAGGTGAGCGATAGAGCACAGTCAGGCCGACTCGCCCTCGTTCACTGTGCCAGTGACAGGTCACCCCGATCTCCGAAAGGCTACCGCTAGCATTACAGAACTCAGCGGCGCATCGTCGCGACAAGAACCGTCTCTCGCAACAACGAGAGCCTCCGCATCGATCTGGCCCGGCAATACTACACTGACAGCCCCAAATTCATCCTTCACTTTCCCGGCTCCGCATCATGCAGACTCGTCTTTGTCAATGCAAACCCCGCCTTATTCTTCCTCTGCTTTTCCACCAGGTCAACGTATGCTACCCTTAAGCCGGTCATCTTCTTTGCTAGTCTCTCCCTGCTGTACGCATCCTCAACATCCCCAAGCAATCCATCAAGGGATATGGCCTCGAAGAACTCGTTCTTGCGGTTATACAGCGCGTGCCGCTCGCGTGTTTCGTTCGGCTCGCCTTCCACTGGTGTCTTGAAGACAGACTGGATGACTTTCATGTCGTATGGGTCGTCAAAGTTATCGCGCGACTCTTCATGAGTGAAGAAATAGTAGAAGTTGTCGAATCCAGACCAGGTTATCGCGCTGCACAGAGGACGAGCATCGTCACGGTAAGGTGAGTGAACATCATCGTGCGAAACATCACTCAAAAAACGTACCTCAGGCAGAGAGAGCACGGCTCGTGGGTTGTGAGGAAGAAGCAGTCCTTCGGGGAAGGGCGCTCGGTCGGCGGCAAGTCGTAGAAACGCTTGATACAGTACGTCTCTCCGTGCCATAGCTTCCCCATGATCTCATCAGTCCCCCGTTTTAGAATACAGGCAGCATCAGACGAAGGCTCACCGGACACTCGACATCGATGTTGCACTCCGCAATAACGAGCGATAGGTCACTCTTCCTGAGAATCGCAGCACCGAACACCTTGCCCCTTCCGTCCGCGATGCGCCTGGCCGTGAGAGGGACTATGTCATCCGATATGCAGGTGAGGAGTCTTTCTAGAAGTTGCGCAGCTTGCATCGTTTGATTGACAGTTCGCCTTGCGGGCCCTAGGTCTGGTGAGCGACAAGGTGGATGGTGACATGAGCCGAAGTGTACGTGTGAACGGTCGAGGTGGGAGTAACAGTCTAGCTGACTAAGCGCCAGAGAACCTCGGACGAAGGCGATGTAGGCAATACATAATGCCTCGTCCCGCGGACTCGGACTCTCATAATACCCAGGTCAGTGACAATAGTTTGCAATGCCAATCATCCTATTGGTGGCAGCCAGGATCTCGTGTCGATTGATGCTTATTAGGTAGGTGCTGCTGGTGCCGTCAGATATGGTGGTCAGGAGCCAAGACGTCTTCGTCTTCAAGTTCCCCGCAGCACACGTCCGACAGCAATGGAGCGCCGAACCATCTGAGCCTGTGATGTCAGTATACCGCTGCGCACATAGTGCCCTAGGCTCGAAAATCGCCCGCAATGTGCGCTCAACACTGGGCCCTGGGCCAGCAATTGTCAATGCCATTGACAGGGCCACTGAATGGGACCATCCGGTGGGATTTAACATGCATCATGTCCTACACCGTCTATGGGCATTGACGAGGCGCTAGAGCTTTTTGACATTCGACTCGGAAGATCTTAGGCGTCAGGTACATTAGGATTCCACATTCCCGTTCTGCGCTGAGGCTGACGTCGCCAAGGGCCGATTCCTCGACTCCGGGTCTTCTGCGAGTGGCTTTCCACTGCACTAAGTACTCAGCTAGGTCTCGAGAACCAACTTCAGATGATTCTCAACCACGACCGGGCGAAACATAACGGTCTCGAGATGATCTGCACCAACACCCGCTCTCATCCGCAGTCATTCCTTTGTTGCTATTGCGACTATTTTCATCGTGATCTCTCCCGTTTAGGCACGTGTAGTTCCTCTGCAGACTATCTCAACCCGACTACGTGAAGCATAGGCTGGTGTCTCTGCCAAATCAACCTAGGAACTGTCGATGCAATGGCCAAGTTTCGCTCAGGAACACCTGACATGTATACAGTACTTCTCACCACGCGCTGCGTGCCTGGGACTGTCGGACGGAGCTCACTTCATCGGATCCCACGATCATACATCTTGTCAGAAGCACCCGTGCCGCGGGATAGGTGGCTCGTTTTACACGTACAGTATACATATCAAGCGTGCTAGCGTGATGACCGAAGACTCGCTGCAGAACCTGAGGTGGAAACCCACCTTTTCGCGGAGCCGGTGGACAGCGAGCTTCACGAACTGATATAAATGAACCCGCCAGGTAGATGCGCCTGTCCTCGGACCAGAATGCCTGTCTACTATCTAGTATACTGTAACAGCGATGACGCGTCGGAGATGCACATCCTGCCGGTGTGCCCTCATTCTCGCTTGGTCCAACTCCCCCATCTTCAGGATACCACTAGACACGTTTCACGCGTCTGGAGAGGATCCCCGAATAGTGGATATGGATCAGTACCGCACGACTTCCCCCAAAGCGCACAATCTATTGTGCACTTGGACAACATAGGTGAGACATTGCACATACATAGCACAGCAACTTGAAGAAGTGGACTAACGGTCGGCATCGTCACACCTTCCAGCTACCGGGACACAAGATATGTGGGGCGGATGGTCCATCGGTTCCCCCGCTCGCCCTGCCTCCGCTCCCCCGCATCTCGTCCAAGAGACGGTTACGAGGAATCATGGGATTACCGGCGGATGGGATCAGGCAGACGCCCATCTGCCCACGTCAGACGCTTCGCGCGCGGCACTGGTAAACGACTTTTTGCCAGCTGCAGGTCTCATCCATCCGAGTGGCGAAGACGGTCTGCGCCTTCGTATCAGCGATGGCAGCGCAAACCAGGGTTTCGACCCTTTCACCGATGTGGAGAGGCTGGCCGGAGACGGTGGGGGCGGCGCAGGCGCACCGCCATGGATCGTGGACAGAATTGGATTTCCTGCCTTCGAGAATATGGGCGAGCGAGCCGCCCAAGCTAATGTAGCCGGGGCGGCTATTCCGGGGCAGGACTTCACTGGAGCACTTGATAGTGTGGACCAAAGGTCCGCTCCCGCTCGTCCATTACTCGACATTCCACCGCTAGGTACCCCAGCTACAGATGGCATGCAGGTCGCAAGAAACGAGACTCACCCAGACGGTTTGTCATCTGCTACGAGTCCAATTTCTGTGGGAGAGCCAGACGCTGCCCTGTCGTTCGGGGGGCTAGCGTACCTGAACACGCATCCAGCAACGAGCTTCAGTAAGCCGCACATCACGAGTTTCAAATGGATCGCTTACCCAATTCTTCGCAGATTGCCTTCGTCCGTGCCAGGGAACACAGTAGACAGTGGCGTCAGCAATGCACCTACTGCGCATCGCCGCTGCATGTTCGGTGGCGCGGAGTGTTCACATCCCCTCATAGACGTGACGCCACGGGGAATCAAAGACCATGTCGAAAAACATCACGTCTCCGAGTTGGTCTACAACACGGACAAGGTCCAATGTCGATGGCGGACCGGGGTAGAATGCGGGAAGTGGTATTTAGGTATGCACGGCCTCGCCAAGCACATCGCCACCGTGCACCTCAGGGTTACAGAGGTGCTGTGTCCGTATTGTAATGGTGCCTTCTGTAGGCAAGACGCACTCGATCGACACATCCAGCGTAACTGTACGATGGCAAAATCAGCCACGCGTCCATGACTGTAGATTCGCGTTTGGGTAGGGACACGGCTGGGTGGGTGCCACCGGCGAGTGCCAGCCGCGCGCGCAAGCGGTCGTCGACACTACTAGACTCCTCGATCGGAATGTGATGTCACCTGTTGTATCATACGAGTCAGCATGATTCATGAATGCCGCCTTAGTACTACGTAGGACGTGACGTGTTGACAGGAAGGACGTGTGGCGATACTTGCCGCGCTTGTTATTGACTCTTGAGCTTGAATATTGAAGACTTACACACAAACTTCGCGCAGCGCCCGGGTTCGCAGAGTCAGGCGGTGAAGCTTGAAGAAGGAAGCACTCACCAATGAGACGATTATGTCTACGACGTAGCGAGTATAGCTCCCATAGACGGGCACGCCTTCCGCTTAGAGAACCAGATTAAGACGAATCGTGTTGGCCGGACATACTTACCGGGCAGATCTGAACTATGGCAGCCCAATCCATGATTCATTCCCCATGAGAGGTGGACAAAGGTGGACAGTGGCCAGGGAATATTGAGACTTTCGGTATTTGTCCATCTCGCTTCCGATCCTAATTAGGCATGACACCTGGGCGCTCAAGCGGGCCACAGTCAACATATAGCGATGCACGGGCGATGCAAAAGCTGCGTGGAGATCCACCGATGCACATTCTATAAATTACAATCCGCAGTATAAGTAGCAAGTATTAGTCTCCCATATGCAGCAAGAAGGCCTACCTCCACAACCACAATGCCGCTTTTCATCGTTTGCAACGACGTCTTCCAAGCGATAGAATTGTACCACCACGCTATACAAGGCATGGATCCTCGATTCACAAGTGGGCCCGTCTGTATCTCTTGGAGAGATCCAATTGGTAGTCCTGGCGCCCTGCACGGCGACCACGTGCAGAATCCCGTACCCGTCTTCCTAGGCCAGCGGGAAGGTATGTCTTAGTCGTCACTGCCAGACGGACTGATTAAACTCTGCGGCAGAAGGACCACTGGGTACTACCTACGGCGACGCTCCGTTTCCTAGCGCTGCACCTCCTATGACCGAGCAACAGCTTCTCGTAGGAGACAGCGGCTGGCCCTGGTGTGGGCCCAACAACGCCGTTGTTGAACAGCCTCAAGATCCGCTGGAGTCAGACTCTTCGCAGACCGCGACGGACTTCACCTTCCCCGACATGTCGGACCTAATCCCTGCCCTTGAAGAGTACGATGTCGGTAACGACGAGCGCACGGCACCCCGCAACCATGTGCAGGAGTCAGACTTCGCACCTGCGCTGGACATGGCGCTGCCATTTTACGGCTTCGACTTCCCTGCCGAGATGCACGTGCCCGACGCCGCCCCAGTGGATGACCACCCAGACATTGCCATCCGCGAGGAACACATACATGACTGTCTTGCACAGTCTTCTTCCACGCAGCAATGCGTCAACGTATCTTCTAGAGCCCCCCGAGGCGTATGAGCCTGCCGGGGTTCCCACTGTAACGACGGACGCGCTCGGAGACATTCCTGGAGAACCAGTAGAAGAGGCTCAGTCAGTCGCAAGTGCATATCATGCGATGTTTCACTCACTGACCGGTGAACCCAGGTTTGCTCTCCGCGCGCTCTCGCCGGCGAACTCTCCCGACGCTGGTGTCGCACCCCTCCCCGCACACACCTGCTCCTTCGGTGGTCCCGAGTGCTCGCACATTCTCGCAGACGTAACGCCGCGCGGCATCAGAAAACATCTCGAGGCCGAACACCCATCGCAGTTGCTTTTCAGCAAGGGGAAGGTCCAGTGTCGATGGGATGACTGCGACAAGTGGCTCACGGGGATGCACAACCTCACGAAGCACATCGCTGCTGTGCATCTGAAGAGCAGCCAGGTGTGTTGTCCACAGTGCGGCGCCCCCTGCAGTCGACGAGATTCGCTCGATCGGCATATGCGGCGTAACTGCCACACAGCCCAGTCGACGGCTGAGATGCACGCATGAAAGGCCAATGTGAAGGGTCGGAGAGCATTCCCTGAACGCCGTTATGAATGAACGAACCCATGCTACCACGATCGAAACAATGAGAAACGCAGACGCACGCAGAAAATCGACTTACTTAATCAATATTGTGTAGACTCTGGCCTCATTAATGCCTCCCTCCAAGTTCCCCTGTCTCCCGATTCCTCGCCGTGTTGAGAATGTGTATTGTATTGTATTGACATCCCGCGTGTTGTCAAACTAGCATCGCCACGTTGACTTGCTTTTTCGCAATACCACCAGTGTATCATGTGTGATGTATATGTTACCGCCCAGTAGCTTGCGTCCAAGAAACAGAGGAATTATTATAGCCTTCTAGCATGCCATACACAACCACGATACAGTCCAAATGCGACAGCCTTACCTGCCCTCCCTCTCCAGCCGCAACCGCGCCTGCTCCAGTGCCCGGTACACGTCCGACGCAAAGCTTCCGCCAGAAGGCAAACCCAGGAACTTCTCCAGTGCAGGCACCGCCGCACGCGTCAGGAGGAGATGCGGACGACCTGTCTCCGCTGCCCCAGGACAGCTCTTCTGCGTCTCTGCGGCGGACATTGGCGTCTCGCTTGCCTCAACGTCTACATCGCCACCCCGTTTCGCGCTCACGTTCCCCGGCGGGTACGATGACCCAGGATGCGGCGTCTCTGGCGCCTCAGGGTCTGGTTGTACGGGCGCGTACTCTGCGTAGAGGGCGTCGAGCTCGGATGAGGGCTGCGGGAGGACCGCGCCCCGCTCGACGAACGACTCCAGGTACTGCGACGCCTTGAAGGCGCGGTAGTGTGACCATGCTCGCCACGCACAGAAGAAGAATGGGAAGTTGGGGATGATCGCTGTGGGTTTCAAACGTCGCATGAGCAGCGTGGTTATGTAAGGAGAAGAGACGCGTGACGTACGGATGAGCATGAACGGCGCCGTCAGAGGGGAAACTGCGAGCCAGACGATGGCGCCTTTCTTATGGCGCGGTGTCCGCTTCTCCAGAAGGGCACGCAGGTGCGGGATTGGGGACTCGCATGCGGACGAAGGGTAAATGAGTGGAATCTATCGTGTAGCGCGTCGATCGTTCAAGCATAAGGGAGAGTGCTGCGTCAACTGATGGGCACGTGTCTTTGAGAAAAGACTCAAAAGACTGACCGTAGGATTGTCGGTGGGCTTGATCGTATCCTTCCCTCCAACGTGTAGGAGCTTCGGACCGAGCGAGGTGTCAAACGACTTCAGCGCCAGCTCCTCAAAGTCGAGGTGGTCTACAAGCCGTTCGCCATACAAAAAGGATTTACGCTGCATGGCACAGTTATCTCAGTATTGAGACACAGCGACCGTGGAAACGACGGAGCCGCATAACGTACTCTCCAGTTCCCCTCCGGTGCCTTGCCCAATCCTGCCCAGAGGTCCGCAGCCTTGTTCTGCACCCATGCTGCCCAGTTACGAGTCTTGCCTTCCATGGGGGGCGGGGTTACGAAGTGATAATAGGTGAGATGCTCGACAACCCCGTGGCTCTTCCGCGCAGAAGGCGTTGCGAGCGGCAGCGCGATGATACGGACAGCGCGCTTGGTGGAGGGTATGACAGACATGCTAGAGATGCCCCTCCTTTCATGCAGATTATTTGGGAAGCAGAAGAGGAGAGCGGGGACGACGGCGGAGAGGAGGGTGCCAGTGTCTTTTGAGGGTACGACGCGCGGTGGAGCGGCGCGCCCGCCCCCGCCCTGGCTGGGTCGTCAGTCACGTGCCCGTAAACGCCACTTGCGCGTCCAATGCGCGTCTCGTCGACCGTGTACAGTACGTCGACCGAGTAGACAGTACAGCCATCTCACAGTCTACGGCACCGCTCGTCGACATCCATCCTCCCATATTGTCGCCCCTACCTCATACATGTCGGCAATGAATGACGATCTCGATCCACAGTCCTCCTCGGATTCCGACGACTCGCCTCCGCCCGCCGCTGCGAATGAGCGTGGCATCGAGCGCACCATCTCAGCAGGCTCGTCCAGGGGATTCTTCTCGCAGTTCACTGGCGAGAGTCTTGGCGCGCACTTTGGCGGAGGCTCCTCCAAACGTCGTGGCGGGCTGACATTTGGCGGCAGCTCGCGCGACACGAAGACCAGGAGGCGCGAGGACTCCTTCGGCACAGGGCTTGGTAGGAGGGGTGGACCTTCGCTCCCATGGGATCAGAGGGAGCAGGGTTCTTCCCTGAGGCAGAAGGATGAACTTGTTGACACACAGGTGGTGGAGACTCTCCGTACTCGTACGTCGTATAATCTACATGGGAGTGCTCGTCGGGTACTGATCAGTCGCCACTCATCCTTAGAAATCGGCGATCCATTTGATGATAGGGTACTCCAGTCATTCAAGTGAGATACGAGGTGCGGCTGGCTTTGTATCTTTGTCGTCCCACATTCCTCATCCGGTATTGCTAGGAACATGGAAGTGCAACATCGACGGCTGACTCGCCGTCATGTTCAATCGACATGATTCCAGTTATCGCAAGCGTGTCTTGTACTATAGTCCCGATTCTGTACAGCTACCAAATACTACGAGCCAATCGTCAAGATCACGATGCTGGCGACAAGAATGAAAACTGAAACAAGAGATACACAAACTCAAGCGCTTAGTGTTGGACGCGGGCGCGCGGGGATCCAGGAGGTGAATGTCGTGTTTGTCCGTATGCAGAATGTTGTGCACGCTCAATCGTGATAAGCTGGCAAATGAAAGAACGCCGTATCGTCGGTCTTTGTAAATTGTAGACACCCACACATGTTACACACCCTCCTGCCCGGGACTGAGGATATGAACGTCAAAAGAGAGTTTTGACTTAGTCTCCCACAGTCGAATCCAACTGTCAAGATGGAGCGGCTGATTCCATTTTGAGTTCAGTAGACTCCCTGAATCGCTTGATGGAGCAATGATAGCTGGTGGACTCGACGGCGAAGATTCATATTCCTAACTTCTGTGATCTGGCGTCGTGAGGTGTGTCGCTTGTTCATGATGCGCATCGGATCTTCCTCAGCTATGGGACCACTATCGCGTTCTCATCTCTTGATGAAATTGCCCGAACACGCTGTGAGTGATTAGGATTCGTTTCGCTCAACACATGTGTTGACCACAGTGCATACTAGGACAGAACCTCGCGCCGCATATGTCCAATGTGTATTGGCATGGACGAATACTCGTGCGTCGTCTGGAGCTGAGGCTTGCGCGTGAACCCTAAAGGTTCTTTGTAACATACTACTATTGGTAGAACAGAGCTTGTGAACCGAAGCAGAAGTAGCTCTTATCATCACCTTCCCTTGAGATGAGATGGCGCTTGACCGGCGCACATCTGCGCACACCCTATCAGCATGGCGTGTTTACGGATTATCGAGTCTTGACAGACACTTCGATTCACGTCGACTCTGTAAATCAGCCCCGCGAGTGACAAAATACTCCGACAGTTCTAGGCAAATTCTAGGGAAGCCTATCATACGCTGCTAGTACCCTACATCCGCCACGGAAAGTTCTTCAGAACATATGAGAAAGAAGCGTAGGCATACTCACAAGCTTCACAAAACAAATTCGTGCACGTCTCTGCAATGTCGCTTATACGTGTCCCGGCGCGCGAACGAGCGATCACATCTGGTGCACTGCACACGCTCCCTCTGCAAATGCACCTCTGCGACGTGCTTGCCCATGCCCTGCGGCTCAACGAAGCACTCGCAATCAGGCCACGCGCAAGGTATTTGATCAAAGTCATCCGGGGTCGTGCGCATTGTGTCGGCGTGGTATACCTCGAGGTGTTCTTGGACCTTCCAATCAGGGCCTTCGGGGATCGCGTCAAGACGTCCGCAAATCTCGCATCGAGTTCTGCGGGTTCCGTAAAGCACAGGGGCACTGGCGACGTCGTTGAAGCCCTCATTCACACGGGATTGGTGAGCCAGGTGTCTCCGCTGCTCAGTGAGGTATCGAGCGTCGTTGATCGGAACCGCGTCCGAGTCGGTGGGAGGTAGGGCGTCCGGATTGCCTTGAACCGGGAAGTTGACGCTGCCATCGCCGTGATAACTCCGGTTTGCGTTCTATGTTTCATCTGTCTCTGTTGTCCGCTCAATAATAGTTTAGATCAACGATACGCACATCCGTGGGGCCGTTCGTGTCACTGCCACGGTCTCGCTGGCCCGTAGTAGAGTAGTCAACGTCGGAAGGTGGAGAGCCAAGCCCATCTTGACTTTGTCGCTCTAAGCCGGCGTTTACTGAAATTGGGAATGACGAGGTGAGCACGTTGGTTCGAATAAAGACGGTTAGGTGACATACTGACCTCCGAGCGATGGGTAGACAGTATCATCGTCGACAGCACTGCGAGGAGCACCAAGCGACAATATAGACGCATCGCGATCCTGCGCATGGGTGTAGTGCGGTGAAGGAGCCTCAATTGATATGCGTGCATCGTCCCAATCGGTAGAAGCATCCAAGGCAGCACGAAAGCTATGCTGATCGCGATGTGTTCGGCTTGTGGAGGGGCTGGAATGATTGGATAGGACGTGTGGCGTGAGGGAGGGATTGTCGTGCGAGTGGTTTGCCCCGTAGTCAACAGGCGTCGGTGATGCATCCGGGCCCATAGCGCACGGATGGTCATCAAGAGTAACAGACTGCCCTGTGGGCGAATGCGCAGGCGAGCTCAGGCGCATCAGAAAGTCGCCATCGGGAGAATGCGCCATCTCGACATCGTCTGAGACTTGCATTATGGGCAACGAGGAAGAGTCCTGCGAAAGGTGGGAGCGCGATTGGAGCTGGACCTGACATGACGAGGCCATCGTGGTTTATTAACCCCCCGAGGGACTGTGTTAATGAAGGCACGAGACGGCACGATACGCCGGAGCTGGCTACAAGAGGGTTCACAAGTTGTGACCAATACTTGACGGAAATGAAGGACAAAATGACCTCGCCGTCACCACGATTCCCGGGTGAGCAAGCTCCGCACAATCAGTTCTGTTGTCAATTTCCACCCAAGCCATTTTCTGTATTTCGTTCGTTAACCAGCACCATGTGCGCGAGAGAAAACGGATACACGTACGTGGCGAAGTACCTGTGCGCGTCTCGAGTCGGCGGCGACAAAGAATCTTGCTGAACTGGCGCTGGGATCCTAGTACACTGATGAGAACGGCGGCCGCGTGACAAGAGGGATTGTCGCACAAGTGCGAGGGGGTCCTACGTGTGATGCGGAGTGACTGACCTCTTTACAAAGGATAAACCTCGACATCAGCCCCCCTCAGCGTGAATGCGCACTGTCAGACACAAGCACGGAACACCACGCACTGTTTGCCGTGCATCAATCTGAAGAATGTTCTGCATTCACTCAGGAAAGTCCTAACCAGTATGATAGGTACCAAGTCGTATGGTAGTCCTCGCCGTCCCCTTTCACTGCACATGACTAGGTTGGTGGGTGCCGTTGTGTGAGATACTGAGGCCGACGTGATGTCTGTGCGGCAGACGCCGAAGCCTAATGATGAGATGCTGGTCGAGAATGCTCTTTCACAAGGGACACGTCGAAGACAGTCTTGCCGATGTATGAACATGGCTCAGAATCAAGTCCAGGGAGGAGACAAAGCTGAGACGACACCCGACTAGCACTCACGCCTCAGGCAGCGCCCTCGAGCGGCACGCCATCTACAAGCTTTCGCGCGTCGCTGTTAGCTCATCGCCCGTGCTTAGGATGATCCCTAGGATGTCCGACCTCTAGTGTTGATCTACGACGGCCAAGTATTATTAGTCCGGGTCTGAAAACATGGCTAGGTGACGCACCTTCAAATCAGTATCCCATCGAGATCAATCCACGTTGGCTATTGGGAGAGCATGTTCCTCACGAGGGTTTCTGAAAGGTCACGACTCGTGAGTAATCTTGACGAGCTATTCCAGGCTATCCCAGCGACTCACAAAATCTCGTTTCGGTAGCCGTTAGAGCAGTTAGAGAGGCAGTGTGCCCACACTGGCGCGTATGCTGCGTTGAAGGTAGCCTTTCATCATTATGTGGAGAAGAATGTTAGGTACGTAGACAATTGTCTCGAGTGGTCCTTTGCTATTCAGCCGCAAACCATGTAGATGGAGATCTTCCTCATGGGCCGCTACTGTAATCCAATGCAATCGGCAAGCAGGCTACCCGGAATTTCCTCGCCCAGCCATACGTGCCCCGATCCTTCTCCGTGAAGCTGCACGACTGGGTCGCTGGGATCGACTTCTAGAGTCTTGACGTACCGGTAGTGCAGCCTAGGTGCAGCGAACGGCGCGAGGTAACGGGACTGAATCGGGCGACTGTACATCCAGGTGGCCACACAGACGAACGAGCTCAACAGATGGCCGCGAAAGGCATATGTGACTCATTGGGCCGTGAGTCGGATGAGGACTTGGGAGAAGATGTGTGCAGTTACCTGATTAAGTAAGTCGCGCTTTGCCGATCCCGTCGAGATCACGTGATCACTTGAGTCGCGATGAAGGACCAATTGCAACGCGCGACTCGCACGCACGCAACGCCGCGACACTGGCATAACATGTATACGACATCGAATAAATAAAGAGCACCCCATGCTACACTCAGTCAACGGAGAAGTTGAGTGGTGCGATCACCCACGTGGCCGAAAGAATAACAGACCCTGACTGCTGAGCGCTGAGCGCTTAGTGCGCACTGGCGCGAGTCAAAATACCAGGTGGCACGGACGCAGAGTGGGAACACCAAGGTATGCTACTAATAGGTGTTGATTTAATCTTTGCTGTGGTGCTTAGAACACAACTGGGTGCAACAGTGATCCTTCGTTCTCGGCGCCCCGTTCAAGGCCTTCAAAGACAGGGCAAGACCGACTCGGAGGGTTTAGCTGCGGGGAAGGGAGCAGGGAATGTATAAATACATAATAGATGAAAGGTAAACCAATAAAGGCTGCACTACGCAGAGGCATGGCTGACAGTACTACTAGTACAATGCTAATAGTACCTATCTATTCAGGCCTCCGATCTCATGCTCCACGCACTAGCCACTTACGGATGGTTTGTACGAGACATTGCAAACCCGCTTGATATGTCGCTCGCAGGAGTCCTTGGAGGCGAAGATAGCGGAACATTGACGGCATCGTACTTCGTACTTCTTGAAGTGCTTCTTTACAATGTGCCTCTTCACGCCATGATTATCGATTTTGATCCACGTTTGGCAGCGAGTTCCACCCTGTTCCCACGGACATTGAACTGGTCCATGGGGATTCACAGTTGTGCAGGCTAGATAAGACCCAATGCACATATTGAGGTGCTGGCAGGCCTGATGGTAGGTTTTTGAGCGAAAGTCGTGGTTGCAAGAGTTGATGCAGCAGAAGTGATTGATAGTCTTCGTCTCGGCGTAGATGGCGCGGTCACTGGAGACAGTTGATCTCCAGATTTCGTGAAGTGATAAATTTCTTACCTCTCATTAGCCTGTTCCATCGTCAAAAACGTATCAGGCGTACTGCCCTCTGCAAAGCCAGAGTCGCTGCGATGGCATGAGCATGAGAGAACATGGAGCGAGCGCTAAGACGTACGGTGATAGCGGAGCGGAGCTTCGGCGACGAGCTCGTTTGCGCACACTTTGGTACCGGATGCCCCGGCCACGCGTCTTGTAAGCCGCGTAGCTTGCATCAACTGGAGCACCACTAGTAGAGCCGAGAGCAGCATCGGGAAGCGGTCCGCTCAGGCGTACGGCGGGCGGATCTGGCATAACGGAATGCGGCCAGACTGGACGCGGAGCGACTAGGCCAGCTGTCGACAGCGTGGACGAGAACGCATGTCGGGCGGCGTGTGTGTTGGCCCCACTCGAAGTGCCATTGGACGCAGAGGCGGGCGTAGATGCCGTCACAGGGGACGAACCTGCCGGAATCGAGCTACCACACGTGAAATCCGTCTCCGTGTTGCCACGGTTGGGCGCGTACATCAGGGAGCCATCGAAGCCCTGACGGTCCACATCCCCCATCGGCAGAGAAACATGAATGCCTCGCGAGTCTTTGAAGCCGGCGGAAGCGAAGCCGGCAGCCCCGTCTCTTCTGCCGAGGTGGTGGGTGAGGTCGGAAACGCCAGACTCGTCGGTTTCGCTGACTCGCCCATAGGATCGCATGGCATCAACAAGGTTCTGCGGAACGCTACTGAAAATATTCGCGGGATATGGTGCGTCGGCCAGCTGCGTAGACGCGCCGTCCTCATTCTGCAGTGCGACACTGGCAGATACTCGGATCGTATTAGAGATGAATGGATACTGTGAGACGACATCACGACCGACATCACGACCGTTATCGATCGGATTGTCATAGGCGACAGTATTCGTTGCAGCGGGTATACCACTGGGGACGTCGTTCTTGAAAGCTCGACCATAGGGATTGAACCGCGTCCCTTTCCTGAGCTGTCTGTTCACTATCTGACCCTGGTGATCGAAGTCGACGTTGGCCAAACCACCGTACGAAGGCCCTGCACGTGCGGCGACTTGAGTCGGGTATGCAGATGCACGAGCAGAATGTACAGGAGGGTATGATGTGTTGACGTCAGAGGTCGGCCGAGATGCTCGATGAATCTGGCGTTGGTCGGACTGCCCATACAAATATGCGGTGGCTGGCTGGATACTGCCAGAATACATTCCGTTCAAGGTACCCTGTGGGAGAATATGATCATGCATAGACGAGCTCTACATGTATGGAGACATACGGTAGAGGAACCGGTGGATGGGTCATAGCCATTGCCTAAACCAGGATAATGGTCACGGCGCGACCAGTGATCCTGAGGATGTATAGAAGCGGCGGAAGTTCCGTGGTCAGCGAAATCGGTCCGCCATGTAGCAGTGGTGGCTACGGGCGGAGGCAACGTCTGGTCTGCGATGAATCCAGTGCGGTAATATCCGTACACGCTCGGCTGGATGCCGTTGGCCGTTTCGACATAAGCCACCGAAGGGCCTTCACCGCTAGCGTGCGCAGGCGGTTTCGATGACGAGTGGGTCGGGGAAATGGCGCCTGGTGTGTCCAAGCTGATGGCCGGGTCGTGATGCTGGGGCGGGAGGCCCTGGTGGGTGGTGGGTGGTGGGTACCACTCATTTCCCAGCGGAAAATCCGTGGCGCTAAAGGAGTCGAGCGTGTCTTCAACGTCCGACATTGTGGCCGTGTCGTCAATGGAGGCGGCGACTCGAGCGAAAAGAGAGGGAACGGTGAGGGAACAAGCGAGCCACGAAGGAGAGAGGTCGGACGGCAAAGCAGACAGGTTTTGACGCCAAAGCTTTAATAGGGCCTCTACCAGTGATGGTGGAACTGTGCAATAGCGGCAGGATTGTCAGCAGGCCACGCGCGACTCGTCCACCACAGATACGATGCCCACCCCACGAGGCATGTCATCAAGGAACGCAAAGAGGATGTGGAACTTGCTCACAATATTGTCAGAGGGATCAGTATCGCGTTCCACCGGCGCTCTGGACATCCTTCTCACTGATCCGCCGGCCTTGCCCGTCGCCGTCAGACATACTTGCTTTCATGAGCACGACTGCTAATGCCAAGATCAGCTCATCGACGTCCTCGCAACTAGTAGAGACAGAAGAAATACGCACGAAGTATGACACAACGGCACCATGCCGGGTTTCTGTCCTTCACCTTCATAGCTTGGGGTGCGGTATTGCCTCCGCATGAGGAACGGGACCGCAACAACTGGGAGGGGGGTTCGAATGCGCAAGTCGACTGACCAGAGGGTAGAACGCGCTCGAGAGGGGACGTGCTGGCTTATAGTACTTCACGGAGGCTGTACACCGGGGATGTGGTCGAACCATCAGCCCTGTGAATGATGGAAGGCGTTCTAGCTCCCAACTCTCCCAACTGTAACCAGGGACGCTCACGACATCCATTGAACAAAGGGGCACAATGACCAGCATTGCCCCGGTCCACCGCACAGCTGGTACGGCATCGTAGTTCATCAGGTAAGCGAGTATCCGAGTTCATGAACATACGAAGCTCTAATATACGTCCAGCATGAAACTCGCACACCCCAGACGCAATCATGCTGTGCTGACAGTGCCCCGTAGGAACATATCAGAACAGATAGATACGTCCGCACGAAGACAAGGCGAAGCTTGTCTGGCATGTCCAGGGACACTGGCGATATGCACATTCATCACATCGCAAGCGACCTGAACCGCGCGACCGGTTTTCTGAAGATACGATCAAGAGTAGCTGGCAGGCCCTGACAACGCACGGATTTCATCGAGCCCGCTGAACGCCTGTCTTTCCATTGCTACGATATCCATAGATCCTGGGCAAGGCATGAGTCAGTCATGGCATTCTGAGCAAGAATGCACGATATTTGCCTACTCAAGATAATTTGTCGCAATTAACTCCGCCCAGGCCTGTAGATAGCAGCTAGTCAATACAACAGTATGTGCCATTCACAAGGACATCACATTGCATACCGTTCTCACCGACTCGACACTTGGTTTTCAACGGACGAAGAGCAGGCAAGATCCCTGACCGTATCTACCGTTGAAAACCAACTCACGTCCCGCAAATGCAGTCATAGGTGGTCTGTTAACCGCTACTGCTGATCACCATCTGCGACGGGAATCTACGCTCCTGTCACATACAGAAGCCTATAAGCCATCACAGTCGATGACGCAAGATAAAGCGCACCGGTTGGTTTTGTGGACTATCACGTATTGAACAACTGTCCGAGCACCTTTGCGTCACATTCTCCACGCGCAGAAGGAACAGAGTTCACTCTCTGACCGGTAAATGCCTCGCTAATAACCAGCATGCATCCAGGGGTTCACCTCGAAGACTTCGGCGTAGCCACGTCGGATACTCTGCCTCTCCTGGGTTGTTACATGGTAGGTTGACGTGGGCTCACGCATCGGGGTGAGGAACTGGACACGACACAGAGAGTACCTGCCATTTGCGACATCTGTTCTGTGGGTGAAAGTGAGCCAACGACGAGAACCGGAAAGCAGCATATGAGAAGGTACGCATAAGTTGTTTGAACGTAGAAGGTTGTTCTAATGTCGACTTCGCGAACAACTTACAGCAAGGGCTATGAATGGTGGACCCACAACGATCCACGAGATGGTACGGATCGGACGAGGCCGGGGCGAATCTGTCAGCGACAAAGCCTGCTGGCCACGCCGCGCAGTGGCCGTGGCGCGGTCACCGGTGGCGTCATACCCGCCACTCGCCGGCGCGGCCTCCTCGTCGCTCGATCACGATCTCATGGATTCATCGGCCCCTTCTGCTCAGCCTCCATCCCACCTTCACCTCCTACTCATGGCGCCCACTGCGTGGCATATCCTTGGAAACATGCCTATCATGCGATCGGCACCTTCAGGGCTGAGCTACCGTCATCCGGCGGCGGTGGTGCACTTCGAGACGGTACACGCCGTGAGCAAACGGTTGTGTCGACGCACGCTTGAACGACCCGGATACCATCGTAGCAAGCACAGCATTCGTCAATCGGGAGTACAACGGAGGCCGTGCAGTATATCGTTGCAGGGAAGAGGTAGAAGGGGAGGGGCTCCAGTGCGACAAGGTGCGTAGTACGCCTGTGAAGAGGTACGTATGTATATCGCATTGGTCCTCTCTATATCCACTTATACGCTGCGTCTTTCAGTCATGGTGTGATCGTACGTGTCGTCTTTTGACTTGCTGACCGACGTCCTGGATTTCGGTATCTCTCTGGCTTAGCGTCTGCCAAATCACTCTGCCTCACCTTCCCTCCTGCGTTTTCGATGTTCCATCCACTTCTGATGGTTCGGCTCGTCGTGGTATACATCCCGTCGTCTACGAGTATCTCTCGCTGCCTTCAGGATGCTGGCCAACTCTTCTCCTACCTGCTGTACGTGGATGACTGCCGGTGAGTGTCTGCTATCGAGACCACACAGGCAAGTCGGACCACTTGACCTCGTACGATACGTCCCCGCGACCATTCGCGCATCCTCTTCTATTGGATTGCAAGTTCACGTTACCAACAACGTTCAATGGATCCCAGGCTTTCCATTCTCCGTATATGCCTCGCTTGAGCATAAGTTGTTCTCATGTGCCGTACATCTCCAACATCGGTCAACCTTATGCTCATCGATGATGCTTCTGATCCATTCAGTTCTCCAACACAGGTAAAGCTCTGTATAGCCATCTCTGCTTCGATATGCGCTCGACTACAGTTCAGCCAAGTACTGAACACTTTTCCTTGCCCCACACTCAACGATCATCGTGTGCCCCCCATCGGTCCGAGTACCGTCGAGGCGTATGTCACTGAAACACTGACTATGCAGTGCGCCCATCAACCATATCAAACAGGTCGAGAACAGCTGCCACACGCCTGTCATGTTACGGCACACTGGCGCGCAAACTTTACTATGGCTCATAACTACTCATAGGGAAGTAGAGATCCACACCATCTCACGAGCAAACGGGTCCGAAGGATGTCGCCTCGAACCTGCAGAGACTTAGGATCGTAAGGAGTAAGTCCATGTCGTCCGAACATTGATATTGAACACCGAACATTAACTCGGACTGCTCGTCAGTACTACGGCGCCGGGCGAGTACCCGGCGGTCCTCGGCCCTTTCTCATGAATACAGGGGCGAAATTCGCTATCGAACCCGTGTATCAGCACATGACAGTTCCACAGAAGCTCGCGCAGCGGCGTTTACTGCCACACGTTCCACCATGCAGGTGGAACTTCAACGGCGTCAATCGCGGCGTGTTCAACTTCTTGGTGGAACAGGTGGAACGAGACGGCGCTGGGAACAATAGGTCGTTCGGTGAGTCGGTTCTGCGATGCGAGAATAGCCCGGTGGAACGATGCTTTCATCAGCAGTCGGCGTCGTGTGGAATCCAAAGGAGTAGCTGACATCTTGTCGGGATCCATACAGTACGTGTCATGTCTCTCCAACCAATTGGTACAGTACTGACTTCCTGCCAGCGCATGGATGCGAGATCGGTTATATAGGTGCACTTCACTCCGAGTGCTCTGCTCCACCGCTCATAGCCCAGTCCATTGCATTTCATCTATCTCACAAGTGAGATTCGAATCACAATGCTCCGAACCGAGTGACTAACCAAACGACACTCCTTTGAGCATAGAGGCTCGCGGACGCGGAGATGCGAGGCGTGGACGCTTCTTCTCCCCTCGCCGTACGCCAGGTGACGGAAGCTCTCCAGCTAGAACTTCGCCCTTGTCTCGCTGTCCGTAGCTTGCCAGCTGCGGATGTCGAAGTGCAGATGTTGGCCTGTGTTTCTGAGTTGTCGGATGGGCAGTGCCAGGGCTGTAGGTACGACCACATACTCATTCTTTGCCTGTTATACCGTGCATCTTTTCAAATCACTCGAACGCTAGTAAGTTCCATGCTCCTTCCAGTTACGTTCGCATCGCTCAACCTCTGATTCCGGGCTTGTGTACGCACAACGCCACTCGGATTCTATTGGTCTTAGGTCTTGAACGATGCCATTCCACGCCCGTCGCCGGTGTCGAGAGCGAGCCAGGCTGAAGCTAGAGGCTGAATTCAACGGCAGAGGAGTAGCTACGAATCACTGGCAGTGAAGATCGAAGGCGCGATGTCCTGCTCTCATCGACGTCTTGTCGAGGTGTAGTAGAGGCTGGTGCAATAACTCGCCTGTTACATTGTCAATTCAGTTACCTCTTTGCCCCTTCTCTGCGATGGACACCACAGTTCGTGTGATGAGGACTGCCAATAGCGGATAAGTCGGTGGTCATATACATAGGCCATGAGAGTGTTTTGCATTATCAGTATTCTAGACCGGGTGCTTAGGACCATATGACGTAGTTATACAAGTTACAAGTCGGTGTATGTTACGTCGAGGATAGAATCATAGACTTCATGTTGTCTGTATTATCCGGAAGAAAGCTGGATGACGGTAATGCAGCGTTGTGGATGACAGGTCCTGAGAGGCTATCGAGTTCGTACTATTATGAGTTTCGGCTAGTCAGCGAAAGAGCCGAAGAGATGCCACATACCCGTGTTGCCTGTGCTTGTTCGATTCTGTAACGAACAATATCAGAACACGATGGGCTTGAAGCTTGACGACGCAGTCATGAAGTGGGAGCGATCGGTCCACAACCTGGCCGGAGAGGTATGCACCGACACCGCGACACTGTATCCAGCGCACGCATACAAGAAATTACAGCAGGCTTACCTGTTGCTTCAACTCCTTTGTGGAACCTCTTCTTGTGTCGCTTGAGCGCGTCTGGGCGCGACAACCATTTGCCGCATCCATCGCATTGGGTACGACGCCTCCCCAGATGCTTCTCCTCCATGTGCTTGCCCAGTCGACCCATTTTTACCTTCGTACTGCATTCGCGCAGTAGGCATTCAACCCGACCGTTCTCGCCCTTCGGAGCCCTGTTCAATTGATCGGCGTGGCACGTCTCGAGGTGTGTTTGAACGTCTTCAGCGGTACCTTCGGGGATGTAACCGGTGCAAGTTGAGCCGCCAACGTTGCATCGGGTCCTACGGACCATCGCTTCTAGCGCGGCCCAGGCCTGTTCGGAATCACCCGCCGTTCCAGTGACGCTGTCAGCTCGAGTAGCTCCAGGGAGCCTGTCCACATATCATCACTGGCAGTCAACAACGAGTCGTAACGAGGCAACCGCCGCAGGTCCACAAACCTGTCTCGCGTGGTAATGCCGTCGGCGATGGCGGGAAGGCTGGTAGACTGTCCGTGATGATCGCTTTCCGCCTTGACGTTGAAGGGTTCATGATACTCATAAATCGTGCGCTGCTGTGCATTGTTACAAACCCCGAGAGGGATACTCAATTTGGTGAGCACGTACATTCGTTGAGACCTGTGAGAAGCGAACGCCGCCCGTCGCGCCCGCAATGAGATGGTCTTCAGGTACAGGTGACCCACTGGCCGCATCAACGGTCATTCCGCGCCGTTCATGTGGCTGCTGGTCCAGGTTGCCGTGCCCATATGTCGAATCTTAGAGTGGAGGAGTGAACATGCGTTGAAATCGTTCGGAAAATAAACCGACCTGTAGGAATCGATATGTCTTGGAATGCTTGCCCTTCCGAGTCGTTGACCGCAGCAGAATAAGCACCAGGCCATGGCAAGTATTGGTGGTAGTTTGGCGTATGGGTCGGACTAGGAAATGAGTGGAGAGCAAGGTGCTCAGGTACTGGTGAGCGCGTGTCGCTGTGGTCGATAGTGGGATAGTAGGATTCATGGGAGAAAGGGTGACGGGCGTCACTTAAGAAGCGACCAGGATCTTCAGGTTGGATGCCCTGCATGGGGCTTTGGGCGAGCGCGGATGACAACGGAACCTGAGGTACACCATTCCGTTCACTGGCACCAGCAGGTGCAGCGGGTCGTCTTAATGTTCCCCAGTACGGGACCGAGGCAGGACCCCGATTGTGGTCGCCAATCAGATGCTCATCCATACCCGCTCCGCACTGGGACACGATGTCAAGGTATTGTACAGTGTGCAGTAAAAAGATACGTACCTAGACGAGAGACCAGTACCAGTTGGTGATAGATCTAAGATACCTGTGCGACCCTCAGGTGAAGAACAGGCGTTTTGACGCGTCGACCGCAGAGCATTTAAGTAATCCATCGACCGAGGTGTTAGAAAGGTTGCTGAGATTATGTTTGCAACTCCGCGGTACACCAGCACATTCCACCATGGTATCCCGACCACCAGCGGTTTCGGTGTGCAAGAAAACGAGTCAGATCAGTTCATAACCGTCGCCACCGCATCAATGTGAGAAGGTACAGTATGATCTTACCGGCTGGTGGACAGTCGACCGAGCTTCTCTGTCGCGAGGCACGCCATTCATCGCCGCAATCTCATCTTCCCCGCCAAGGTGCCTTTCCACCTTGGCCTGGAGACTGACTGTACTTGTTCGAGATTGAACTTGCCACAATCTTGCCGTGACCATCGAGTCGGTGGAAAGCTCGCGGGAAGAAGCATGCCAATCAGAGCGGTCCTCGTGAGCTGCAGCTTCAAAGGTAATGCTTCGTGATCTGTAGCGAACGCGCGGAGGAAGGGAACGGGAAAGGAGAACGGGTGGAAGAGTTATGTATTGGCCGCGTGCAGACCTGGGGAGGAGCTCCACATAGGCTTAGTCAGTAAATGTGCGTTATGCAAGTCTGTTAGACGCCTCACCATGTACCGTTCGCGGAACTCCGTTACCCGATGTCCTGCAGTCCTTCCGTGAGTAGACATCGTAGACCACATCATCCATCTCCGCCGGCGCACAAGCGACGCCCTCGAGAACATGGGTCAGCCGGGACAGCCACATGAAGTGCCCACGTACTTTCTGGACTACGATCAAGTGTATTGGAAGCCGTGCTAGCCGTGCTCTCCCACAGGGAAGACGTCAATACGTCAGAGTCCGGCGGGCGCAGTAGAACTGTTACAGTTGAAGGCAGGGGGAGGGACTCGGAACTCAGGCGACAACTACCACCTCTTGTGAGGTATCCTCGAACTTGAAGGGCGCATTGAGTAGCAATATCTCAAGCCGCGGGAAAGCGACCCGACATAGAAGTATCAGAGCCACGCCACGCAGAGCGGTCCTCGTAGGCGAGATGAGGGCCAAGATAGACAGAAGCTCGGGCCACAGGGTGGGGGATCTAGGTGTGTTCCTACGATGCGGTTGTCAGAAGCTCTAAGTACAGCTATGCAAGAGTACGTCACCACTTGCCTACGTTGGCGTTGGAGCATCGCTGCCTTTGTGCAACGACCATCCGGAAGGTTCCCGAGGGTCATCGACGCAGTGCGCTACCTGTCAGTACTTATGCATCCTCAAACATGCCTACCGAGGTTACAATGACCTTTCAGGCATGCTCGTATCGCTGTAACATCCGCATCGGCAGATTGATGAAGCATTCGATTGGGTGGCCGGACTGCCCGGGCGACGCAGGATAAACTGAAATGTAAGTTGTTCCGCTATAAAGCGTGCTCACCACGCATATCAATGAGCCGTTTGCAACGAACAGGATGTATTCATCCAATACAAACACTTAAGGAGTGGTTCAAATTGATGCGACACGAGCAGACTAGAGGTGAATATTTGAATGGTCAGCATTCGTGAGATGTTGAGAAGGACGCATACTGATCATGATGCAACATCCGACTTCGCCACAGACACCTGCAGTTCTATCTCCGACGTACAAGGAAATGGCCCGCGCGGCAGTACGTTGGCAAGTGTGGCGTAAACTGTATTGTATGAAACAGAGAATCACTGCTGTGACTGACCAAGTTGCCCGATTCTGCCAGATGCAATCGAACCTTCGCCTATAGTTCAGCCATATGAAAGCAGATGCTCGTTTCTATGAAAGCATCGCTGCGAGATCGGTGGATGTCCACGTTGAAGCTGGCAACCAAGCAGAGAACAACAGGACCCGAGGTCCGCATGAAGGTATGTGTGACCAAGACCGGCTTGGAAGGAAGGGGTCAAGACACTCAAACTGGACCGTCAGTTAGCCAGCAGCAGATACTGACTCGAACGCACCGAGCAGCGTCACGAAGGGTGTATCACGATGGACCCACAACGTCACACATGGTGTGCATCTGAAATTGGGAGCAAGTCGCCCGGCGCGGGCCCGGCGCAGTCACCCGACGTCGGACGATGTCTCAGATCTCAGTCCGCGACCTCCACTCCGACTCCGACATGGCCAGAGTATACTACCTAAGTACCTTGCTACTCAACGCGGTGACAACCGAGGCGATACCCGCTCGCCCTCTCCGCCGTAGGACCGTCCATGAGAACCCGAGCAATCGTCCAACACTGAATAGCTGAACACTGGCATGTTGCCGGTCGCCTAGGGCACCTTGACCGACAGTCACTGACTACGCTCTCAACCTCGAACTCACACGGTTTCATTTGATTCTACGAGTATAAAGCATTCAGCCGTGGCTGAATTTGGGAGGACACGTAGGGAGGAAGCGCGAATGATACTGGTGCCCGAGTCGGTCACGGTGGTGAGTCCTTACTTGCATCCAGACGTGGCGTCCATATCTCTCAACATGTCTCGAATAGTGCGATGTGTATCATACGTAAATTTTACCATGTCTTATAGATTCACTCGACTGTCGTCGTCTCTTCCAATCTACATGTCACTCGCGCCTAGCCACGCTTGAGTTGCGCCTGCATTTACGCGCACAGTCGACAACGCTGTCATCCGGGGCGCGTGGACGCAAATTGTCTTAATACTGACATGCAAGGGAGCCTTGTTCGGCATTAGTTCGGCATGTCGGAATCCAGCATATATTCCTGCTTTGGACGTCTGAGCAGAGGATACGTAGGATCCGACCATGCGTGCGGCACCACTATTAACGCGACTGACTGATCGGCGGAGTTGATGCCTTTTCGGTGATACCTACAGGCAAGCGTGCAAGTGCGGTATCATGATCCGCCCCGCTGAGGAGGAGGAGGAGGAGGAGGGGGTACCATTTAGTCAGCACGTTCGCGCGCCGTAGGGCTCGCCATGCGTGACAGCGCTCTCTATTTACATGATTGTGTCGAGCGATCGTGGTGATGCGCCGCGTGGACTACAACCTTGACTAGTGTTCAGATATACTGTAAACCTCCTTAAATGATACTGGCCATCACACCGCCAGCAGATGACTCTCAAGTCAACAAATCCGCTGCAATTGAGGATTTGCAGTGGCGAGCCGATGGGATAGCGCAAGGGATAGCGTATAGTCAACAATCCGGCTGAATCTGGGATGCGGCCGTACGTATGTACATCATTCATGGCATGATATATGATACGCAACGTATATATAGGGCTCTGCCCTCGCAGACAATAAAGGGGTTCAAAATAATTACACCACGTGCGTGCACGAGTCTGGCATGTCTTCCCGGACATAGTAGGGTGAGTACGAAAGGTAGCACGGCATCGTATGATATGCCGCCTGATAACTGACACTTCATCAATGCATTAATGAAGACCCAGCACTCCGAAAATCAGGATTGGTTGGTGACCATAGCAAGCGACGTAGTCGATGCTGCGGTAGGCCGTGTTGAGTTCGGGCGAGACGTACTAGACGTAAGAGACTGCTTACTACAGAAGGCGTAGAGCATGACTATTATAGCCTCTCGACTACTGGCACGTCGCGTTCTTGATGCTGCGGGAAGCCCTCCCTGTCAATGCGTCAGTAAATGGATCACGCAACGACAGTAGACATTGAAGGTAACAGCGGGATTCAGAGACGTTCGACGAGTTCATGCTCTGGTGCAAAGGACTACGGTGTCCTGGTGTTGCAATTGTATCTCATCGACAAGAGACTCATACGGGAAATCGGTGTGCACGGAAAGACTCACTCTCAAGAGCAATGCACGCCTTTCCATACGCCGCCGAATCAGTAGGGATGAGTTTGCAGCTAGTTGCGTGATGCCGGATGAGAGAATCTTTGGAGACGAAGTCGCCGCGCAGTAGTCGCAGTCGACTGCAAAGAGCCTGAGATGCACCTTCATTATATGCTTCACCAAACCGTCGTTGTCGACCAGTATAAAACTCGAGCACCGGATCCCGAGCCGTCAGACCAAGGGCACTGGTCTTTGCTTTGTGGAACATTCGGCAGCGACATGGTTTTGAGGCAGCTTTTCAGATGCTGGCGCCATTTCCTACAGCTCTTGCCACAGTTGCCACAGTCATTATACGAGCATGAGGGGGAAACGCGACATCGACGTCCGATATTGGTCTTCTTGGCGGAGGTTACAGTGCCATGACCTGCGCTTTGAAGTCTGGCCATAGTATTATGAGAAGAGAGGGAGCGGAGGCATGGGATGTTCTCACCTTGCCCCTCCGCTCTCAGCGCAGCCAGGGCCATTGGCGACATGAACCAGGTTTTCGGCTGGGCGAGAGTCTACGGAAATTTCGCGGGACGGTTCGATTTCGAATGAAGGCGCAAGCGGTTTTGGGGCCGACGGAGGATAGTATGCGTTGTGTACGGCAGCAGGGAAGGTTGTCGACGGTGCCCAGGGGCGCGTACCATGCGTGGTGTTCGTGTCCGGCAACGGAATAGGTTGAACAGTGCTACTGCAGTCCACGTGAGGGGGAGGAGTAAGAGACGACGGCCCAGCCACGGTCGCATCGAGGTTCGCGACGAAGCCGCCGGTGCTAACTTCGAAATCGACCGCAGGCAGAGTTCCGTAGACGGAAGAAGGCAACGCCATCGCGTGGGCGAATGCGTTCGCTGGGGGCAACCCACCGGACCCATGCGAGCTGAGCCAGTTATTCGCGGGCATGGGGGGTCCAACTCTGATGCCGTTAATGGTCTGTAGATTCGCGTAGACCTGTCGCGGATGTTGAGGCCGCCATGGGATCGAGCCACCCACACGCTCGGCTGTGCCATGCCCATGGGTGTCGGTGGCCGTATCATTCTGGCCATCACCGAAGTTATTAGAGTTTGCAGAGTACACTGGGACGTGGACGCTGTCACTCTGTAGAGCCTATTTATAATACTGGTATCGAATCGCTGACGTATCTGCTCACCTGATGATGGCGATTGTTGTGAGCTGTATCATTTTCCGTACACGACAAGGTCTCGTAAGGACGGGCGAAATAGTGAAGAGGTGTGGTTGGTGCGAGCTGCGGGATTAAACAGCATGTAAATGTCGTTGTACGATTTGTGCCGCTAATGATAATACTGACAACGAAAGACAGTTCAGAGTCATAATCCTCTGTGACAGGGTTCGACGTGTACGACGCAGGCCGGTGGTCCTTGAATTGCGTGGGGGCTGCAGTATTTCCGCGAACTGTCGACGGAGCGGTGGAAGATGGGAGCTGAGGAGTGAAGGGCGGGTCTTCAGAGTGTCCATGGTGCTGGAGAACACTGTTGTTGTTGCGCTGACGGACATTATTAGCTCAGACACCGAACGCCGGATCCGTGACAAAAGCACGTCATTACCTTATGCATACTCGAGTTTTGGCCGATATGAGCATGAGCGGCGTACTCAGTACCTGAGCGGTCCCGACCGGCAGTTGTGGTCCTTCGCCGTAGAGGCTGGCTTGGTGGGTTGTCGGCGTAGATTTGACGTGTATCGTTGCCAGGAGGGCGGCGCATGTTGTGAAAAAGATCGTGGAGGTCCTCAAGTCGACAAGGTTGTTCGCGATGGGTCGATGGAGGCGACGCAGTAAGCGAAAGGAGGTTAAGGAACGATGAAGAGCCGTCGACGTGGTAGCACTTGAGGTAGAGCTGAGTTGCTCCAGTTGCTTTATACTGTAGCGGGGCTGGTGAGATAAAGAAACTGAAGGCGACAACTAGAAGGGCATGCCCGCCATGCGTTTGCTGAGCGCGTTGTTCGTTCCACCTGGGCCTAAATCCCACCCACACAGGCTTGAGAATGGGTAGACGAGTGGACTTGTGGAGATGACGAAGGCCCGCCGCGGCGAGGTCCAGGCATGGTCCTCTTCAAGGTTAGGATCGGGGACGCCCGCGAGATCGCAGAGATGAATACGATGGCGCGGATATTGGGCACTTGTCCATAATGAACAAGTAACCGGCTGCAATATCAGTTATGATTTACTCACAAGGTATATCTTGTTGCATCCTCGCCGATGTGCCCTCCAATACCTTCTCCTTCTGTGGTGTTGAGAGAACCATGCGGCGCCAGCATGCGAGGAGTGTAGCTGTAGTGAGGGATGGAGACGGACCGCACACCCGGGTCAACTGGATGAACGAAAACCGATGTGGAGGGGGGAAGGCCTGCTCGACAGGTCTTTCAGCGGTTGCGTATTAAATACCGTGGTCCCCCCTGTCATTCTGTGTGAGCGGGGCGCGCATAGAAGCCGACTCTACCTTCCCGGCCACTATCATCATAACCCAGGACACCCGCTGGGTCTTTCATAATCGCAACTGTGGTGACTGTCATTTTCCCCCTGCCCACTGTTCACCACGGAGACGGCGTAGCAGCGACGCTCGTCCGGTAAGTGAGCACCTACGGATAGCTGAGTCGCTCATATCGACTCAGCAGCGCCAGGCTCGAACGCCCAATGCTGTGCGAGTCTCCCACAGGGAACCTGTCATAGTGAACCAGGACGACCACACGGACGTGAGCCTAACCATTGCCTGGGATGCTAGGGCGAGATAAGGACGTGATGTGCTCGCAGAAGATTCCTCTTGTCGCGTCACTGGTGGGTCGCATAGCTCCCATTTAACATGGGAGCTACACTACATGACAGCTGCCGGGAAGCCACCCAGAGGAACGTCTGGTATACTGCAGAAAAAATACAGGAGCCCACCGTAGATGCAACGCGCGAGGTCCGCGTCCGAGAGAGCATCGAGGCACCTCAGGCCCGGGGGAATCCGGTCCGCCAGAATATTCCCAATGCAAGTATACGACGTACCTGCTCATGTGTCGACGAAGGGTTTGTCCACCTGGGCAGGCTTTTAAAATGGGATGAAATAGAGCTGAGTAGTCCCCGTGGACGTAAGACGTTATTCACTTAGCGGAACGCTGCCAGACCAGTCTTGATAGCCGGGATACGGCGCAACGAGAACAAAACACATAGTGATGTTTTTGACAGATTGCGGGGAGCCTGAAACTCGGCTGTGCCGCGACGAGGCTGATAGGTGGTGCGTCAGCCAATTGCTAGCCATCTCGGTAATAGGAAATTACGGGAGCGCTCCTGCGGCTGACACCTCCAGGAGCACACAACCACCCACGACCGACCATGCGGCCACTGATCTTGAGATGGTATGTGACTTACCTCGACCCGGATCAATGTGATATCGAAAAGGAGACCGCCTGTGTAGCGTTAACACGAGGTCGCTGTACTCGGACAAATGAACGTGGTTTCCGTGACCTGTGTTGCACGGGGCCGTACAGGTCATTATAGTCTTTTTCTGTACGCGAAAGAAAAAGCCAGGCCAGACGGAAAGAGCTAAGATCACGACAGAACATGGGTCAGTGCAGTCGAAAGCGAAACTTGCAAGCTGTCAGGCTACTCACAGAGAAACAAGGGCGGAGGACCAGCACCTCGGACCAAGTTAACAACAGCATCGCCACCGGGCACCCGCGAACTCACGCCAGTTGAAGATGATGACAATGTACGACCTTGTCGTAGTACTTGGGTCTATAAGACGTGGATTGCGACGTGCGTAGGACCTAGGTGAGCACCGTGAGCCTGAGGCCTGGCCTGGAGGCGGCTACTGATGACTTGCTGCCGGCCGGCGTGGCGCCTCTCTTAGCACTTCTAGCTTCCTGGCACCTCTCGGACGCCTCCCACTCCTCACGGCCATGACACTGCATGCACTTCTATACTAGCGACGACTCAACTGTGCTCGCGTGGAGAGGCCTCGTCCATACTATCTCCACCAGTATGCCGCCGAAAATCATTGTCAGCGCTCTGAGGCGACGCACGCACACACCTCGACTACTCATGGTCGCGAAATCATTGAAGCAGGCATACGGCTCAAATGTCGGGATACGTGGAGCTGGAGATCATCAGGGGAGGGAGCGACGACTCGGCAAAACTTGTTTGGCCCTCTTTGGCTGGCCCCGACGCACCACTACGCACCACCGTTGTCTCCGCAGAGGAGAGCCCATGACAATCTCTTCTCAACCTCGGCCACGAAACTCATGTCAACCAGTCCCCCTCCTTGGACCTCCTCCACTCCTCCTCGGCCACGAAACTCACGACACCAGGTGCTGTGGTCGTTCTGCCGATGTGTGCAAAGCGACAGCCATAATGACTGGAAAACGAGAGTGGAGGCGAACGTCTGCTGGGATTATGCTGTCGACTGTCAGTGAGGTCCAGACATTCTATACACCCTTCATACTTCAAAGCTTCAAACTCAAGCTTCACACCCTGTGTGACGTGGTCGCTTGGACGCGACGCAGCTATCTGATACGTTGTGCTTCCCAACCGCTCCACTTCTATCTGGCGTCAGTCGGAATGTCGCTCCCCTCTTGCCACACTTGAGCTCGACTGCAAGTTATACTTCCGTTCGTCATGTCATTATGACCACGCATCCTTTCCTGATGTCGATCTCCTTATCTGCTGAACCTTCTTCAGCTTATTCTACAAGGTCGGTCGCCTTGTACTGAGCGGGCTATACAACATCCTCGGGATCGAGCCAGCCGATGGGCCTGATCTTACAATTCCGACGGTTCACGATGAGAAATGCCTGCTTTGCATCACGGCTGACCGATACAATACAGCTGGTCATGTACTACGAGACTATACTCTTGTAGCTCAACGGCAATTCCATCTTCATAATGTAGCTATGATGGACATATTCTTGCGTTACACGTCAAAGAATCTAGGGACCAGCGTTAGTAAGCCGTGCCTCTCCCGAATTTAGTCTCTTCCACTACTAAAATCCATTAGGTTTCCGAGGACGTTGGTATAGATCTGGTTGAAGGCCCGGGATGAATAGAACTCAAACGAGGTTAATCGCGGAAGATGATCCAATGGGATCGCACTGATACACATGCAAGTCATATATCAAGCAACGCAAACCATCGACCACATTCTATGCCGCTTCGGATACGGGGGCATGTCGGGCTCCAGTGGCGTTTCAGTTGTATGTCTGCTCGTCACTGAGATCGCTGTCACATAATATTGATGGTCACATAACTTCTAGGCCACGCAGTGCGACGGCCCGGGTCAATACCTGACCTCACGTCCCCCGCCTCGCACTCGGTGTCCCTCTATCGTCCTCTTCTTGACCACCGCCCTCATTTTGAATGACAGATTGTCGTGTGGCAGCAGTGCGTCTTGCGGGTGGACGGCCACCATCTACTGCCAGATGCAACGGAACTTTGACAGAGCGCCGGCGTTGACAACGCGCCTTCAACCAACTGGTGGACCCATCGAAACGCCGGGGCTGTGAGTTTCATTCACAGCAATGAGAACAATTGGAAGGAGAGACGTTGGCGCCTCTCCAAGTTCGATCCTTATCCCAACCTTATCTGTGCCGCCTTGCTGGCGGCTGGCCGCTCTCATTGCGCTAAGCTCACATACAGCTGTATCATCTATGTTACGTTCTCTAGATCAGCTGCTTGCCTAGCAGATTCGATCGACGGCAACTCGTGGTGTAAAGGCCTTGCTCGCGAACATTCAGACAACCACTGACAATGCCCACTCGCCCTCTTCGCCGCAGGTCCCGTTCACTAAAATATGAAAAGCCATTCAACGACAGTCGAGCACTGCCATGTCGCGGGGTTGTTCAGCGTACCTTAGCCTTGCCTTAGCCATCTTGACACGCTCACTGAGTTCTCAGACTGACACGACGTTGGCTTCTACCAGTCTTCAAGCATTTGGTAGCTGTCATCAGGAGGACATATATCACTAGGCAGGGTAGTAGGGGACGCAAATGACAATCTGGTGCCGGTGGTGAGTAGCACTTGTATTGAGACTAACACTACAACCTCCGTAGGCTTGAAGAGAAGCTGTTCAAAAACGTCAATAGATCGTTCATACCATTGGCGTCGTGTACCACAGTACGCTCAAGGGCTCCCTGGACCACTAAATACTATCCAATCAGAGTACACACAGTGACCGTACTTATTGGCAGTTGCATGAGTTATCCACGTCAGGAGGTTGAAACGAACCACTGTCCCTTTCCTCGACTGCAGGCAATGCCCAGCACGTATGTCAGATCAGACTATTCGCCGTGTTGAATGACGCACTGACGCATTTAGCCCTAGGGCCTTCCCCCTTCGCACACAGAGCCCAGCGTAATCTAGCCTCACGAATGTTTGCTCAATTACATGAATCTCCGCGTTCTCGACGAGTATACTGGTATGCGGGCGGCTATCAGTCCTAGTTGTGACGATCACTGACATACTGGATGTTCGTCGCGCTCAAAATTGTCAGATGTACGTTCTGTATGCGTCTTCTCATTAATACAGGATGTTTACTGACGTACTTGCCATTCCAGCATAGGGTGGCGACACTCACTGAAAGATTGGTTTTACGCACCATCTATCTATATCTTCAGTGTTAACCGCCTTCACTTTCCGTGTCAAGATGATTAGATGCTCATGCCCGCTTATTGAACAGGCATCCTGGCCCATATTTGAAACCGTCGTACGGTCTACTCAACAAACTGCAAACTGCACATGTTGTGTCGCCAGCACGTCTCTGACTCCTCGGTGGTCCGGGTCACTCCCCCTCGTATGATCACTTCCGTCTTGCTTTTTGAATTTCTCCCCTTCTCAACGAGCCCAAGCGGAAAGCCTACGGGATCCCACATAAGTGCATTCTTGCGGTGGTATGCCCACTGCTTGTGACCTGCTTATCGTGCGTTTCTCCGACTCTCCCTTTCAAACGGTGTTGTCTATGAACCTCATCGATCCGTCTTCTGCGAGCGCCGGCGTCCATGGGACCCAGGTGTGTCACATTCGTCAAGACCGCGACCATGATGAATGTCGGGAAGGTGACATATGACCCAAGGTAATCTAGGGTAAAATCCGAGTATTACCCGACCACGAGCGATACTTAACGCCTGCGGTGTTAGTCGAGGCGGCGAGGCACCGTGAACAGTGCCTCAACTCCAAGCTGGTAGTACAGCCTCGAAGTTCACTGTAAAGATGACCAAGACATACAACTCTCTCACTCGTACGCATGAATATCGCTACGACGAGAGTGTGGCACACTGACTCTTGTCATGCAATTAGCTGAGCAGGTCGACTTCTTCCTGGAGAACGGCTACATCGTCATCAAGCAGGCTTTCACAAAGCGAAAGGCTGCTGAATGGACGAAAGAGATGTGGACGCGTCTCGGTCTCGATCCGGTCGACAAGTCGACCTGGGACCGGGAGCGCATACATATGCCATGGCACAAGCGTGAGGCTGTATCCACCTTCGCACCAAAGGCAAGCCTGTCTGCTCATTATAAGAGGTCTGCCACCGACGTTCTGCACAGGCATGGGATGCGATAAAGGATCTGCTGGGGGGCGAAGAGCGCATCGACGAGGCGAGCAGCTCTTGGGGCGACAGCTTCATCGTGAACCTCGGTGCGCCCCAATACGAGGGCGACGTGCAGATCGACCCGCGCGACCTCGACAACTGGCACGTCGACGGCGACTTTTTCGTGCACTTCCTCGACTCGCCCGAGCAAGCGCTGCTCGTCATCCCACTGTACTCCGACATCAAGCATCGTGGCGGCGCGACCTACATCTCGCCGGATGGCATTGACCTCGTCGCGCCGTACCTCGCCGCTCATCCCGAAGGGTGCCTCCCTACGGGTCTCTCGTTCACGCCGAGCACGAGCACATACGAGAACCCAAAGGACCACCCAGAGCACCTCGATTTCCTCAAGGAGATCAAGGACTGCGAGCGCTTCGCCGAGATGACCGGCGAGATCGGCGACGTCGTGCTCCTGCATCCGCTCATGCTGCACACCGCCTCGAAGAACCACCTCCGCGAGGCGCGCATCATCACAAACCCGCCTGTGTCGCTGAAGGCGCCGTTCAACTTCAACCGCGAGAACCCGGATGACTTCAGCCTCGTCGAGCTGAAGACGTTGAGGGCGCTCGGCGTCGACCGTCTGGATTTCAAGCCGACGACGGAGCGGAGACGGGTGGTGCCGAGGCGGGTGTTGTTGCAGCAGAAGATGCTTGAGGAGGAGAAGAAGCGCTTGGAAGCATTGCAGAGGGCCGACAAGGCTGTGGACGTCTCGAGCACCGCACCTGCCATCGCAGTCGCTTGAAGTGCCCACAGGAGCTGATAAAGAGTAATGTTCATATGTATAGTACGTGAGGCGACATCGATCGTCCAGTGTACATGTCAATCGAGCGTAGCTATGTACTTGTACTGGAACGCTAGTGGAGACGACATACTGGTTATTTATAGTTGTCCGTAACAAGAAGTGAGTGTTCGGAACAAGAGTACGATCATGTGTCCTATACAAAAACAAGAATGTCTGGGGGCTCGATATCGAATCGAGGCACTCGACCAAGACCCCAAGTAGGCTACCACTATCATCAAGAGAGACAATATGGTTGGAAGGACGGCATCAACGCCTACATAGTTTGAACTTCAATGAAAGATGCCGACGTTGATGAAGCGCATGGAAATACTCACCCCGCGCCGGGGCACGTCAGTCGGTGACGATTGTATATATCTTTACGTTCAAAAGTCTGTCCACAGCCCGTACAGACGATTTGGGATCCGGCCGGGACAGATGCAGCATCGTAAGACCCAGCGATGGCGAGGTACTTGGGCGACCTGCAGTGCACCAAGGCTCAGTAGAAAGCACAGAATGCGCTGGTATTTGACCGACTCACTTCGCAAAAGTGTCTGAACCAGCGGCCATGAGTTCTAGGGGCTTGAGACTGACAGGAAGGTGTGCTATACAGGCGTATATGCTGAGTTGAATGACAACGAGAATTGGAGTGAAAGGCTTAGTGAGGGAGATGAGATGGGACGAGACGAGACAGGTGTTGACTGGTGGACAACACCACATTCCCTGCTTATAACGACCCGCAGCGGCCATTCCCGTTGTCGACCAACTACTCGCAACCGCATACCGCAGCGGTGCTGGCGGAGTCGGACGACAGGCAGGTCCCGCATGTCCTATGCACAGGGGATGTTTACTGAGGAGAACCACACACCTGTCAAACTTGAGCTCAGCGACTTCCGCATGACGTGGTGCGTCTAGACGAGAAGGGCTCACCACACCAAGTTGAGCCAGGTAAGGTGCTCTCGATACCACAGCCCGCAATTACCATTTGGATGACCTGTGTTCCGTGTTGACTGGTAACCCTTGGGCGGCGTCGTCGTGACGAGCTCAAACCCTCACATGCGCAGGCGCACGTCGTCCGGGCTGCGACAGCGGCAGGCACTATTAACCATGGTTAGTCCCTCCCCGGTTCATCACATAGACTCTAGTTGATAGGGTAGTAGAATGCAAACCGTAAGGTATCACGGCTTCGCAAAGAGAGAAAGCAGTGTGTCCGTTATCAACGTCTGACGCCCCATCGCACCGAACTCGGGTCAACATCCCCAGATATTGAGGCTCTGATCCTAGTATTGACCTCTTTCGCATATGCATTTCACCCGAGGTCGGTGAAAACCGTGACCCAAAATGCGGTGTGTTATATCCCAATACGGATAGGCCACAGTAACTGGTGTCGTCATCGGCGAGTTCGTTGAAACACTCCCACTAAGTAGATGGATTGGAATTCGCACCTTCGTCGGCCGCGCGGTCAGCCTTTCGCTCTCAGATGTGGCTGAGGGGTCTAGCATAACATAGCTTGTTCCTGGCATCAAACCTTCAGCCCCGTGCTGGGACAAAAAAAGACTTACTCGACGGTCAATTCTGATTGCACGCACTCGTCTGCCAGACAAGTGCATACTTGCAATTGCTGCGACTCCTTTGCTTTCAGGTGCACACGGACACTCGGTGCTCCGGAGGAACACGAGGCGAACTGGCATACCATCTGCCCTACACTGGGCGTCACTGATCGATCCGACATGTGCACGCGAAGCTGTAGGCAGACACACAGACATCGAAGTCGACAAAGACAGAGCACCGCACGTACCGGTACCCGCATTTGCTGCGGGGCGGGATGCAATGAGGATTGCAGTATGAACGTCAATGCATCGTCTATCAAGCGGTCGGACGACTCACCTCGTGTTCCCAGGACTGGTGCACGCGTTGAAGCGCTGGGCGTAAGTCTATGCGCGCTGGCATGGCCAGATGAGCGGAGATTTTTGGAGCCCGCGAATCCAAGTAAAGCACCTATAACCTCTCGCCTCTACAAGGTTCGCCGGTTTGACTACTTTCCGAAGGCGCTGCACGACGCCGCGATATCGAGTATCGCCGCGAACCCTTCGCCCTCATCAGCCGCTAACTTACAGCCAAGTGAGCACACGAGCTACAGTAGCTGGTCGACATTGCGCCTATGCCAACCGGTGTCATTCAATCTTGTATGAACCGTCCCCAGATTTGAAAGGACCACTGTGGTTGAGCGGGGACCCAAACAACTATGCGTGGCTCGCGCTTCACAAAATTACTGTGATTGATTGGTCCATCACAGGTGAAGACGATCTAATAATTCGCCTGGCTGTCTCCCTCAAAAATGAGCCTACCATTAGAACAACGGAAGAACTAGACCGTACCTGCGCCAACTATAGTCACAGCCTTCAGGAGCAGAGCACAACCCGAGTGTGATCGCTGTGTGCGGTTGCAAGATCGCGACTGTGTTCCTTGCAATCCTAGGATCCGTCGCTGAACAAAACGGGACTTAATGAGCATAATCTCAAACCAAGATGCCAGGCTGGTGCTTCTCGGACTGGCCTTATTTGATTAGCAGACTATAGTCGAGAGTAGCGGGCAACTCACCTTGCTGTCCGCTTCAGAGAACAAATTTTTTGATGTAACGGCCGGTAAGACCTTAACGCCCCGATGGAGAAAATGGACATGAAAGCTGAACCAAGTAATCTGCACGATTTTGTTGAACACCAGCTTTCAAATACCCTCATCGGACCAAACCAGGCAGCGCAGCACCGCTTGTGGTGTAGATGGGCGCATATGGGCGCGATGACAAAGATCAACAGTGATATGCGGATGCCGGTTATCACGCACTGGCCCAAATACACACAAGAATAGTACACTAAGAACGAAATCGAGCTTGCGGACCCGACGTCAATATGATGAACACTAATACAAGCGAACCGCAGTACGCACAAAGAACCGCCGGGCAAGGATATCAACACCGCTCTCAAACCGGCATCTTCCCCCAGACCCGCGCATCTCACGGGATGAGTTCACCTTCCCCAGTCCCCCGCATTCCGCGCCAGTATCCGTGCATTGTTCACGAACGCTCGGACGAGCTCATCGAATGCGCCCCTCTCCAAGTCGGAGACGCTCGGATCACCGCGTTTCATCGCTGCGGACAGGAGATACTCCGGACGAGCAAACTCGATTTCTAGTTCGTGGAAGACTTCCGCCTGTGAGAATCTCTGAGCACGGACGCATCCCAAGCACACAGTAAGGGTAAGTACCTTCGTCCCTGGCCCGGAAGAGGATGTTACTTGTGTGAGGTCGATGGCGAACTCCTCGTGTGAGTAACTCATCCGATCTTTTCGTCGTGTATGGCTAGCGGTTCCAATTGGAGGAGGGACTATTGGCATATAAATTAGCAAATCCCATTTAAATCGGCACAGTACGAACCCGGAATTTCGACGTTCACGCTGATTCGCCAGTCGACTGGTCTCTTCGGACTGTATATGTCCAGGTCGCCTAGGCGCACCTTCCGTACGCATTGTTCAACCTTCCCCGACTTCTCGTCGCGTGTCACGCGTATCTTGTCGCGCGAGTCGGGGTGCTGGTAGAAGGAATCGACGAGCCGGAGGTGTGCGTAGGTGATCGAAGATGTTGCGGAAGGCGGTGGTGAGACTTTGAGGCCATTTAGTAGCTCATTGAAGTGTTTATGTTGCATCTAGTGGCGTACGTCGTGTTAAGACAGGCGATAACACGGCAGAGGTGGCAGGGAAATGGGATGAAGACATGACTGAAGACACGCACTGGCGACATATTGGACTCAAACCGGTAGTCGATCGTGTTCGGCATTAGTACTGTGTGAAGACAAGATCGACGAGGTAAATTGAAGATTGGCATGAGATTGGCGCATTTCACATGAGAAAGGCTACTCGCCACCAAGAAGGGTACAGCGACGTACTCGACTCAACAAGCACCGGCAGTTGTATTCTCTGCCCGCTCGCCTTATCCTTCAGCACGCCAATCTTCGCCTCCACCTCCACCTGACCCTCGACCTCTCGCCTTGTCATGATTGTGTGGTGCACAAAGTCGGCGATCTCACGTATGAACTCGTCCAATGGCTCGACGCCGAGAATTGACAATGATAGAGGAGGCAAAGGTTGTGGTGTACCGCCATTTCCGTGTGCGTTCCCATTGCTGCCAGGATGCACGGAGCCCGACGTGGACGGGCGGGCACTGGAGGGTGGTGGCGTTCTGCGTGCACGTTTCGGTGGTCTGTGACTGTCGTATTCTGTATCTTCATATTGTTCTCTAACATCCATATCTCCAAGAGTGTGTGACAGATGCAAAGATCAAGCAGGGCAAGGACGCGAGAAGAGCAGTGAGATGGAGGTAGGGAGAGGGTCGCACACCGCGTCGAGCAGCCACTGAGTGGCAGAGCGGCCAGAGCCACGTGCACGGAGACACCCAGAGACGCTCGTGTCCAGGCGCTTCGGGCCTTCGTCTGAATCGGCGATTGACTTTTGTGTCAAGCGACCGTTGACCCCAGGCCGGATCTTGAACGGGATGCACTCAGCTTCATCGTCCTCCATCGCCCCAGGACATAGCTGTGATGTTGCGTGCAGCGAGGACATCTCTTTTGAAGCATCAATTCGCTGCGAGAACACGTTCGATATCTAGTACACCTACCTCAGGACCCGCGAAGTCGTTCCCGAAAGAGCCTACAGTTCATGGTCTTCTGCCGTCATCCCAGTCTCCCATTGTCTCGACGCTCAAATTTTTCAATTCCGTGACGGGCGATGGAACACAGATTCCTACGTACAGGGTCTTGGACAGCGTCGGACAACCAGTCGAAGGGGCTACTCTCCCCGAAGAGGTAAGCGTATCGTCGTGTGAGAGAGAATAGATTCCTAAGACTCGAGAAGATCGATGAGGCTATGGCGAGGCGAATGTGAGTTACATTCCTGGAAGCCAGGCCTCATCTTACCGGCGCCGGCAGGTACGAGAGCATGGCCCAGCTTCCTATAATCGACAACCTCATGTACAACGTACAGCGGCAAGGGAAACTCGCGTTCTATGTATGTGGTTCATAGCTACTCTCGCGATAGTCCCTCACCATATGAAGTTAGATGACACATGTAAGACTCCTACTCGACGTGTTCGGCGCGTGTCTAAAATGGACGTAGTATGGAGAAGAGGCAACGTTGATCGGATCGGCCGCTGCTCTTGCGAATGATGACGAGTGAGTTCACAGCTTAGAGGCGATATGTGCGCTGCTCACCTATGCTCCTCAGAGTACTTGGTAAGAGTATATGAGTTGATTAATGAATCCTACCCTTACAAGTGGCTGAAGGGCAATACCGCGAACTGGGAGTGCTAATGTGGCGCGGCTTCACGTTAGCTGACATGATGAACTCTTCATTCGGGAACTGCGAGGATCCATGTTCACGCGGAAAGCAGATGCCAATGGTAAGTCGATGATACCTCTCCTAGGGGTTCGTCTCATCGGGTGTTCACAGCACTTTGGCTCTCGCAAACACCACTTCCACATGATATCCTCTCCGCTCGCGACGCAAATACCTCAAGCAGCGGGAGTCGCTTTCGCCTTGAGACGCGATCCTGCTAGACGGGGAAAGAACTGCGCTGCGGTTTACTTTGGTGAAGGAGCCGCGAGCGAAGGGGATTTCCACGCTGGCATGCTCTTCGGTAAGTTTGTCTAGCCCCTCAATGCCCATGCTAGCCCGCTTACTGGTCCTCGTCTCCTTTCTCGTTGCAGCATCGACGATTCCGTCGCCGACCCTCTTCATCGCGCGCAACAACGGCTTTGCCATCTCCACACCCGCCACTGAACAATTCTACGGCGACGGGATCGCCGCACGCGGACCCGGGTACGGGATCCACACCGTGCGCGTTGACGGGAACGACGTCCTGGCAGTGTACAACGCCGTCAAGGAGGCGCGGCGGCTATGCATCGAAGAAAGCCGTGGTGTCCTTGTAGAGGCGATGACATACAGGTTCGTCCTCCTCCGTTCACCATTCATCTGTCGTTCACCTTGCGATCACGTCGCAGGGTCGGCCACCACTCCACCTCCGACGACTCCTTCGCCTACCGCCCGCGCCAGGAGGTCGAGGACCGGAAGAGGCTCGACGACCCGCTCGCGCGCTTCCGGCGCTTCCTCGAGGCGCGCGGGTGGTGGAGCGCCGGCGAGGAGGACACGCTCCGGGCGCGCCTCAAGGACGAGGTGCTGAAGGCGTTCAAGAAGGCGGAGGTACTTCCGAAGCCGGCGTTGCACGAAATGTTTGAGGAGGTGTACGGCGGGGAGGAGCCATGGATACTTGTGAGCGAATTCAATGTCCGGGCCGCACGTGTTTGAGACTCACGAAGAGCGGTGATTGTAGAAGGAGCAGAGGGAAGAGCTTGGGCGGTTATTGAAGAAGTACGGCGATGTTTGGGAACCTTGGAAGACCGAGTTAAAGAAGTTCAAAGGGGAAGGGAGGGAGCTCATGGACCAGAAGTCCTGAATCCTTGACGAATCAGTAAGTAGATACGGAGGTATACCAGTGTCACGCATGGGCGTTGTATGGATTTCTGGTCCGTGTACTCTACTCACGAACGTCTTCGCTGTACCGCATTTACATCACCTCCGCAGTTTCATGATCAGAGCGAGAATCCGTCTTCGGAGGACACCTCGGCTCGCCTCTGCTTGATGACGTGCTGTGTTATGTTCTCCGCCGTGAAATTTTACACAGGACTCGTTCAGAACTGAAGCGGAGCGCTCGGGACTGTATACGGTGTGTACTTAACGTGTCTTCAGCTTCAGAGCGATGGGCGCTTAAGACGACGCCCTACACAGCCAATATTGGAGGTCATTAGCGCCCCACCGCGCGGTCTACTATGGTGAGTTGTTCCTGGCGGTGCCAATCCTCCCTATTTGTCATGGTGCCCTCCGCGAGTCGGAAGTTGGTCGGAAGGTTAATGTTCGACTAGTCTCCTTGACGACGTCGTGAGTTTTTTCGGGACCTCAACTAGCAGGGAAACCACCTACTGAGCCGTTCCTAATGGTCAGGCCTGCAAGACCAATAGTTGAGTGAGTGGTCGACATACTCTAGATGTGACAATGGTATTGTTGTACCATGAAGCTGAAATCGCAGATCCGATGATCGCATCGCACCGGGTGCGGTACCAGTGACATTTTCTGCCATTGCGAACACTTGTATCTGAAGGATTCTGTTTGGCTCGATCGACGATCCACATGCGCCTCCCTGGTTCTACTGTGTGCATCAGATTTGATCGTTCTCGGGCGTGCAGCACCTACAAGTACCCCTATCGCAATGCGTGCGTTCTCAACATGCCAAGGTGAGCACGCTGAACTGTCATTGGTGATGAAAAGGCTAGTCTCCGTTGCAGACCATAGAACCCGACCAGCCTTTCTTCGTATTACGTCGACTCTGTTTTCAGATGCAGGACTCAAATTCGGCAGGCCTGCTGCCCATCGGTTTGACTCCGACTGTAAACCCAGCTTCGCCGCATTGAGCCATCGGATGAATTGCATTTTCTTGAGAAGAGTGACCATGTGGAGAGGCAGTTTCTTATCGCATCCACGAGCACTCACAACTCGCTTTACAATGATCATGCGCTCGGTCTGGGAGGTACGTTTTCTTAATATTCACTGTCTAGATCTTACTTACGGATGGGCCACAGCTGTACCGTGCAGAATATTCACCTACACTTTCGCGGAGGTTCGGCCTGTACTTTTACAACTCCCGCGGCCACACTTTGGGTACGTGTTCCATTTGCTTGCGACGTTGCTTGGCTGTAGCTCCCAGTTGTACCCTGGGTGCCGGCGTCAGCTTGTACAGCACGACTGCGTGAAAAGGCAATCACACGGGATGTTCTATAATGAGGTATTTGCATCAGACACGGAGTAATGGTCAGGTGTATAATCACACGGTGAAGTCGCAGATCGGCATCTATTTTCGTGTGTGAGATGTCTTGTGCATGAATGCATGACGGACGTGACGGCCCACCGTCCGAACTGATGTCTGGACAAAAGCAATGAGCAGTGCGGGCCACCCAGCATCCGCACCGCCGTTGTGGGGACGTTTGGACGTTATGTGATGCCTTGTCCGAGAGCGCCGCACGCAAGAGGCGCGATCCTAGGCGATCCTCCCAAGTTCTTTGACCGTCGGTGACAATAGCTACTCGTTGTGATTACTAATGTGCTTCTCAGGCTAAACTACATGTGCGCCATTCAATCTTCCCTTCCTGAAGAAGCGCATGTCAATATCGGGACATCCACCCGCGTTGTCCGCGCTCCTTCATGTCGAACTGTCATGTTCGCGGAACGCGAGTCTCTGAAGGTACGCCTCTCCGAGGATATGCGTGATGGATACACCCACACTCATCTCATGTCGGGCACAGAGTCGGGTACATGCAACGAGTCACTGGATATCATATGACAGTGTTCAGCGGCCGGCGACGGTAACAAGGCGCACCCATGTCACCAAGAGGCAAACCTGCACAGCCGCGGCACTGCTCGATTTGCAGTGCGTAGCCGCGTGAGGGCCACAGAGGCAGCCTCCATGCTACCTCATGCGCTTCGTTCGCTCGGGACAACACCAAATGCATACGTCGTAGCTGTGTATGCCGACGCATCTAGCGATCGCGCCGCTATGAGCTCGCGAGGGGCGCTCCGCTTCAGCTGGGCAGTGGTGCGCGCGAAGCCTTAGAGAGAGACGAACATACCCATACTTAAGTGCGGGCACCCTCGCCTGTCTCTGGCTAACTCCAGAAAGACTTCCAGCTTCCGCCTTTTGGTTCAAATCTTCTAGTGAGTTGTGTAGCATGTCTGGGGCACTTACACATGTTGATTAAGATGGGTACAGGCCGCGTATCATTTGAACGTACATTTCTACCTTTTCACTGCTGCACAAGATGCAGGGACATCTCCCTCAGGCTTTCCCCTTTCCATCCGACAACGGGTCAGAGATCCAGTTAGTACCTATGCATATCTCTACGGTTTCGTGTCTCATCCTACAATCTCTACAGACTCGTCAATGTAGGGGTGGCGGACAGAGCTCCTGCGGATCGCACGTATCGTGAGATCAGCGACAGCCATAGCCTCGGTGAGCAAAGACTTCATGCAGAAGGCTCCGAGTCGGGTGATCTAACCAGCTAGCCTATTTTGGGACAGGTCTCACACATCCAGCTTTCATGCACGCAATCTCCACAGGAGAGAAAGCGTGCTCAAAATGCGGAAGGACCTTCAATCGAGAGGACGCCTATCGAAGGCACTTGCGCGAGGGGTGTCCGAGTCGACGTTAGATTCCTTTCGATTTACCCCTCGACTGCAAGCATATTCACGAGCGTGACAGTCTAGTGGGCGATGTCAATTCTAGATGGTGTTGGAGCGGAGGAGCGGAGCGGTTTCATCGTTCATTGTATGCTTTACGTCACGATGGCGGTAGCTTTTTCCCCCATGTGTTCCGCATGGGTTTTTTTATGCAACCGTCTTTTTCATCGGAGTCACTGCTGGTGAGTGTCGATAGCGGCAGGTCGCTGAAGTACTGACCAGTACTGGCTTGGAGACAAGTAAACCGTTGTGCCGAATTGAAAAAGTGCGGCCCAGTACTCAGTGTCAATGTTCAGCGCCTTCACCTTTGTAATATGAACTTTTGAGCAGAACGCCTCGTGTGATATCTACGAGTCTCACATCACATGCACAGTTCCAACGTCGAAGTAACAGACATGAGCAGAGCCGATGTGATTGCGGGAGCGACTAGCAGGACTAGACTACATGACTTGAAGCTACTAATACAACGGGACGAGAAGTGCATATGCTACGGAAACAGGAACACGCGAAAGCAAATGCAAGAGCGCAGACACAATCCCAGCTTGTTTCGCTACAGAACGAGACTATGTATCCTGTCCATCGGAATGGATCTATCGCAGGTCAGGTATCCCAGAAAACCAGTATGTCCGTCATCCTCTGTGGGGCAGCTCTGGTCCGCCCGGGACACAGGAGGTGCACAAGGGCCCCCACCCGGTGCCGGGGGGCACACATCGCGAGGGCGCCCAAGGGGCACCCCGCTCTGCACGGGCGGGCGACCCATTGAGCACACCGCCCCAGGCAGGTCTCGTCACGACAAGCACGGCGACGCATCAAGCGTCCGAGTCCCGTCTCTCAACACGGCCCGACTCGATTAAGTAGTCCACTATCCGTACCACACACCCAGGGCATGGCGTCGCGTCGTCAGGGCATCACAGGGGCGAGGGGAAGGGCGAGGGCATTGGCGACTGCGGGACGTTCGCCTGCGGGGGCTCGCGGATCACCTCCCCCGTGGGGCTCACGTGCACCGTGGGCGAGGTCATCAGCAGGCGGTTCGCGCCCGCGCTCTCGCGCTCGCCTTCGTGCAGTGAGTACAGCGACGAGGCGGAGCTCGAGGGTCTCCTCCGATCCTGCCCTAACTGTAGGTTCGGCGGGGTCACACGCCCGCGTACAAGCGACGGATTGCTCGTGTTTGTTGCAGAGCCCTCGCGCGAATGCGCCTTCCTCGCTGCCCCGAACCCGTTCAGGTCTGGGAACTGCGCGGCGTAGTAAGCACTGTTGCGGATAGAGTCGCGCCTCGGCGCGTACAGGGACTGACGCAGCGGGAGGGGTGGTGTTGGATCGCGGGCGTCGCTACTACTGGGGGCATAGCGCGCTGACATGTCGAGGATGTGCTCGATATCAATGGTACTGATCGTCGGCGCAAGGGACGCTGGAGAACGGGGCGAGCTCGACGACGCGTGCCTAGAGCCCCACGCGGAAGACTGCGTATGCGAACGCGAGTGCCTTTGTGTACGGGAGGCTGTCTGGGAGCGGATAGACCCGGCGGAGGCCGAGGCGGGAGGGGTGCGGCGGAAGGCCGAGGCCGAGGCGAGGCGAGCGGTCGGGAGGACGCCTGCGAGGGAGAAGCTGCTACTTGGTAATCTGGCGCTAACAGGCGACGACGCCTTGGACAAGCCAGCCAGCGCGCTTGACGCCGTGGGGGATGACAGCCAGAGATTCGGGTCGGTGTAGAGTGGGTTGCGCTGCACGTTATCCGTCGATTTTGACCGAGAGCTCCCCCATGATGTCTGCATTTGGAAGTCCCACGATGCATTCGTAGGCATCGAGCCAGCTGGGGCAAGGCTTGGGGGTTTCTCTGTCATGTTGGCATCTGGCGGAACGCTGGAAGTTCCTGCTTCGAGTGATGCTGCGCGCGCTGCAGCTTTGACTTTCCTGCGAGAGCAGAAGATCCAGATCCCCATTGCGACGACTATGGTCCCGATAACCGCGCCGGACGATGCTGCTATCGCGATGATAGCACCCCTGCAGAGGTGGAAGAACAAAACGGATGGGTTATGAGCTGCGAGCATTGGAATGGTGACCAGGCTTACTTCGACAGCGATGCTGTAGAGTTCCTCGATGCCCAAGAGTCTGCGGATGCCGACATTGACTTTGTTGCGGGTGAAGATGTATTCGTACCCGTGCTGGCAGTAGCAGCAACTAGGCACGTACCACTGCTCCTCGCGTTTCCTCCAACGGTGAGCAATCCACTGGTAGCTTCAACGCTGCCGTTGCTGATCACCAGAGCAAGATCTGTTCCACGCGCTGCATCCATCAAGTACGATGCCGTATTGGTTGCATCGTCGTCTTTAGTCTGGTTTATAGTGAAAGCGAGCTTGCCGGGGATAAAGGCGCGGATAGATGGTGCGTCCGCCGTGCCGTAGTTCACTGTGAAGGGCTGACACTGCGATACGTTACTGGTAACGGAGAACGCGTTCGTTGTCACATCGTCGTTCGACTTGAGACACCTGGTGAAGTTGGAGGCGCCGGTGGTGAGTACCTCGGAGACAGGACCTGCGGACGCGCCGTTGCCATCGTCAAGGGAAGCTAAGAACTGCGTCCCTTGCGATAGAGGGAGAAAGGTGGTAGCATGGCCAGTCGCAGTGGTGTCGTTAAACGCTGCATCGAAGAGACGGATAGAAATGGGTGTCGAGTTGAAAGGAACGATGGTGAGCTGTGGCGGCCAGCTGGTGGGTGCGGACCCTCCGGAAAACTGGACCGTGAAGGGTGCGCACTGGAGCGCAGACGAGAAGGTGACGAAGTCGAAGACGGAGAGGGCGGGCTGGGGACCGAGAGCGAGGACAAGAAGGCCGACTAGGGCAGAAGGAGAAAACGACGGGGGGAGGAACATGGTAAGGAACGAAGGCGTCCTGCAAGGCCTGGCAAGACTCGCCTGTCTGTTCAAGGACAAACCAGGCTCGTGCGCATCCAGCACACTGGGCACAAAAGCGCTAGCGCTGCGAAGAGATGCCTGCAGAAAGGCGGCAGGGATGAGCGAAGCTGCTGCTCTTGCATGAGACTTGCGCGAACAGCACCGTCGCCAGGCGGTCTGACTGCGTGTGAATGCCACTCACCCGGTCCACCCATACCCCATCCGCACTCGCTCCGGGCCTTGCCTAGCCGCCGGATGTCTCCCAGATCCTGCATCTCTGGTGCTGTTGGATTCACGGATGGCACACGCTCATGCAATTGCAGACTCTGGATATTTCTGAGACTGCATGTCTGTCCTCGTCCTCTCCAGAGACTCACCAAAACAAGCACGACGCGCGGTGACCCGGGGCCTGGGACAGACTTGCCACGGACGCGCTTCCAGACGCGCCTGGCTCTCATGTGATCCAATCGCGATCGACCGTCGACGGCGCACCCGTGGGAACCCGTCGCCAGGCAACCGATGCCATAGGCGCCTGAAACGAGCTCCGGATAAACCGGACCGCCGTCATTTAGCATGACGCATGCAGGCAAGAACCATCCCGCACAATTAATGGCACTATACATGATCATCATGATGGGCTAGTGCTTACTGGGTTACTCCAAGTCTGCGACGAAGACCAAGAACGTACACTTTCACCAACAAGCCGCGGCCACTACATACACCTGGCCCGGTTTGCGCGCTGCCAGAAGCCGGTTCGTGTCCTGGAAGCAGAGCTCATCACAATGGAAGCATGTACGGCGGCGCCCAAGGTGGAAATCACAACTACACAGTCCAGCTGGAGCCGCAGAACAACTATATTATGATAGTCCCATCTAGTTAGCAAGCGAGAAAAGTAGTGAAATGCGGGGTATGTAGTGTGCATGCTCGTGAATTGCATAAGCAGCGACGTAGAACGCTGCCTATAGATAGAAAGGAATCCCGTATACGATGGGCGCCGCACCCGTCAAGTACTTGAGTTTGCAACAATCTCTCGCCTGGGCAACGGCGGCCACGACCGACTTCCCATCCGCCCGTGGTCGGATCAGACCGTCGGGAGTTAATTGCAGCTCATCGAAGACCACTTGCGAGAACTTGTCGATGTCGCGGTCCGTCACATCCCAAAGATTTGCGATAAGTGTGGGGCTAGCAAAGGCGCACGTCAAGAACGGATCACATCACCCATCAATGAACACATACCATCCCGCCAACATGTAATTATAGGGCGTCCCCGTCCGGTCGAAGTCTCCCATGTCTCTGAGCGCACCTGAGGAGCAGCCCCAGAGCATAGTCGCAGCACACCGAGGCAGGTGCCTGATCTTCGTGGACCGAATGTACTGCTCCGCGCCTCCATGCCCGAAATATCTGCAACGTCGAGATGCGATCAGCCGGACCGAAAAAGATGGGGTACTAATGAACTCATGATAGAGATGGAGCACTCACATCACCAAGTCGTTCCGTGTTAGTGCGTCTACGAGCTGTTGCTCGCTCGGAACTTTCCCGATGATCCCGTCCCACCCCACCGCACGCATACCCTTCGCCCAGTCCGCAAACCGGTCCTGCGTGTTCTTGAGATCCCCGCTAGGATTGAGCACGTAGTAGGCCTTCTTCGGATCGACGTCGATGCGATCCACAATGCGCTCACTAGTCCGCGAGCCGGGTTTCCTCTGTTGCCTAGCGAGCTCGAGCCTGTCGATCAAGAAGTCCATGTTCGGGATCCGACTGATGCTCTGCCCCCTGAGGATGGGCAGGCTCTCCCAGGGGATACCCTGCACGTTCTTGTCGAGCACCAAGAAATATGATGATCGCGCACGGGGACCCTCCGGCTCTCCGTGCGTGCCCTGTGCTCCTCGAGCGCGCTCCGCAGATCAACCACGACTTGATCCACGTCCACCTCAGCCATGGCGACGGGCACGCCGTGGAACTGGTACAGATCAAGCACGAAGTAGACCAGGTCCTCGAGCTCCTCGTCCTTGCAATCCGGCGGGAGCGCGGCAAAGCACTCGAGCAGCGCATCGTCGAGCCGCACGCGCTCGTGCTGGTGCGTTTTCCGATCGCGTGCGTACGAGGCGAGGTTGGAGCGAAGAGCGTGTCGATGCGCGAGCGGAAGGCATTCATGTCCTCCGCACGCGTCTGCACGGGCGCGCTCAGGACGGTCTTGAACGCGCCGAACCAGCAGAACTCGATGTTGCCCAAGAGATCCTGCAGGCGCTGATCGAGCGCGCCTCGTGCGGCCCACCACGCAGCTCTCGCTGCCCGGTCGTTCTTCTTTACGCTTGCTGCGCCTCGAGTGCCCTCATCGTTCAGTCTCATGATCTCCTTCATCTCACCTATGGCATCGCTGAAGGTGAGACGCTGGTCCTCCTCGTCTTCGCGCCGGCCGCGGAGCGGCAGGCAGAACACCAAGGGTTCCCGGCCACTTCGCTGACGAGATACGAAGAGCATGTTCTTATCCTCCGTCACGCTGATGTTGATGACAGACCAGTTCTTGGGCAGGGGAGGGCGGCCAGCAGCAGACTGCCCGGATTCATCGAAGAAGCCGGACTGATACCGAGCAGCGATGGATTTCCAGTAGTCCTTCAGTGGAATCGCGTCGTCAAGGGTGCTACGGTCGGGCTCATCCTCGGGGTCGAGGAACAGACCCCGCCTTGATGGCTTTGGCACCTCTACATGCGGTATAGGTGTGCCGTTTAGCGTGATCCGTGGGTGCTGCAGATCATTGGCGTCCACCCAGTCGATGAACTTGTGCTTGATAGCCTCGAGCATCTCGCGACGCAGGGTGATTGAGGTAGACATATCTGATGCGATCGCTCAATCAACTCCCGGCTAAGTGAAAAGGATACGAGCTTACTACTGACCTATGAGTCGGGCCACTAGGTGGGAGACCTCCACGGAGCCATTGCCGAGAGAGGACTGGAGTGCGCTGATCAAGGCGAGGGAAATGGCTGTGTCTCGCACGCTTGAGACATTCCCTCGATGAGCGATGAGGCTCAAGTCGGATCTCAGAGAGCGCTCTGCAGCCGACAAGGTGTTCAGAATCTCCCGCATGACAGTGTTAGTACCGAGCACTCGGTCGCTGGAGATGCCCATAGGGATCATGATAGCTTGGGGCGAATCAGCGCTACCAACTGGGATTCGGTGGTCTTGGAACGTACCTGACTCCGCCAGTGAGCTTAAGAACATATCGGCCCGGAACTGGGAGAAGACATCGTCGAGTGTCAGTTTCGCAGTGAGAACGCTCCCTTCCGCCGTCGTTTCTGAGGTAGGTGGCAATGTCGAGAACCGCTGGAGTAGGGCGTTATAGTCCTCGCCGGAATCACGGAGCAGCGTGACTTCACTTCTGTTAGTAAACAATATTGTTCACTAAGAAGGAAACGTACTATGTTGACGTAGAACGGCGGCGAGCAGTGTCGGAGCCAGAGCACCATCAGCATCTTGGTTCTCTGGAGCTGAAGCTCTCCGTGTTGCAGTTGTCAGAGATTTCCTTGAAGATAATCAAAGCCAGGTCATGACACGATCTTGGGGGACGCGTACCTGACGGCGTTGGTATCAAGTCCAGCGAACATCTTCCCGAGCTCATCCAACATCGCGGTAGCTTCTGTGTAGAGTTGCTGTGCGGTCTGCTCATCCGCGTTCCTCAAGCTGTAGTCGCCTCGAAGACGATGGATGTCGACTGCGTCGGGCCCACATACGTTGCTCATCAGCTTGGCGGCTTCCATCAAGAACTCGAATCCCTCCTCGAGGCGGCCGAGCCGCAAGGAGATCTCGCCTTGCCTGGCCAACGCGCGGCCGATCATGGCAGGGGCGTTCAATGAGTGCGCCAGTGCGCTCGCTTGTTGGATGAAGTAGTCTGCCTCTCTCGGAGAGCCGCGGGCGTAGTAGGCCCTGACCAAGGCGAAGATTGTGACCAGAAGACCCTCTGCGAGCCTCCATTCAGTGCCGTCCATGAATTGTCTCCGCTGGAATGTCTTCTGAGAAGCAAGTTGGTCCGCCATTGCCTTGTCATCCAGGGGTTTGGGTCGGCTTGGATCCGATGGAACACGGTCATCCCTCTTGACCTCAAAGGGATTATCAGGTTCTGATTGCGGTTTCTGGGGTTGCGATGGACGAAGCCTTGAGATGGTCTCCATAGCACGATTCCACAGTCGGAGGGACTGAAGAAGGCCATCAAGAGATGTCGACGGATCATCCTATGGTCACGGATCAGGGCGAGGAAATTATTGGCAAGTTGGATCACTGACCTTCGCATGCTGAATCATGGCGAATGCGCGTGCTGCAAGTGCCGCTCGCTCAAGTATGCTTACTCGCATTCGGACCTTCTCTGATGTTGTGACGCCTTTCTCCTCCATCGAGGACAGAGAATCTACAAGGGCCATCGCCTCACAATATGCACTAGCACTGTGACCGACTGAGTACTTTGTCTAGAAGGAGAAACGAAACCTCGTACCTCTGTAGCACTTGTCCCGCAGCGGCAAGCGACTCAGCGTGCCGCAGATACAGAAGTGCGCGGATCTCTGGGTCGAATTCTTTTCCCGCAGCTTGCAGAACGTGCGAGTATATGGAGAGTGCTTTGTTTGCACGCCCCAATTGAGAATATTCGTATGCAAGCTCGATTGAGGTCACCAGGTACTCTGGCAGCCATTACATCAGCGCAGTTCAGGATGACCGTCAGTCTGAACGCATACCTCGGGATGTATCGCTAGCATTTTGCTCGCTCAATCTTCTTGCAAGACTGAGCAACTGCACTTTGACAAAAATATGACCCAGCATGCCGGATAACTGTGCGACCATCTCTGCAAGGATCAACACTCTCAATGAGCATTATACTGGCAGTCTTGTCATATAACTTACGGATGAGGGCAACAGCAGCGGGCAAATTGTCGAAGATCGTTGTCGAAGATTTTGGCTTGACAGGTAATACCTCCTGCGACACCTTGACGGTAGCATTCAATGAGACGTCGTTTAACGCTGCAAACCTCCAGTGAGCACAACCTCGGCGGGGAGCAAGCAGAAGCAACACACCTCTACGAGGCTTGGGAGTGACTGGTGGCTCCGTGATTTGCACTCGCGTCATTCTGGTTGTTCTCGGGATTCCGCTCCGGGGCTTCGACGTGGCTACTGTTCTCTTCGCCGGCTTCTTTGTGGCGACTCGCAGCTCCTTGGGAGACTTGATCTTCACAAGGGATTGCCGATCGCCCGATGCTCTTGGGTTTTGTCGTACCAGGCTCTTCAGTATCGAACATGCTTCGTTGGCATGACGAGCAATAGTCGTGAAACCGGCATCCGCTGCCATGTAACGGTGAGCATGCAGGGCGAGCCATAGATGCAGCGTCGCGAGCAACCCAGTTCGGATCTCGGTAAAGCCTGCGTCACAGCCTGGATCCTGGTTTTGTTGAGTGCACAGTGAAGTTGACGAGCCTGGAAGAGACTTACTTCACAGTTCAGCAGGGCCCGTACTTGAGTGCCAACGTCTTCGGCAGACATGCCCAAGACCTTACCACCATCGCGCTCGTCCGTCACATAGTATGCGCCCTCCAGTAGTTGCAGGAAAACCCTCGCGCGTCTGACGGGGAAGAGCGCTGCCTCGTAGACGGCAAGAGCGTGGCGGAGCAACTGTTGCACGATCCGGTCGACGCCTTGCTTCCATCTGCTCCCTTCCAGTCCAGCAACCTGCCGTTCGAGCAGAGCGCCGACGAACGCTTTGTGTTTTGCGTGGGTCGTATACCGGGAACCAGCGTTGGGCGTAACAGGGTACCAGCTCTTCGCGGAGATGACCTCGGGCTCGAAAAAGAGCTCGCATGCACCCATGTACGTGACTCGGTCCAAGATCTTGCCCAGCTGCTGGAGAGACGGAGATATCTCGAAAATAGCAGATGCGGTAGAGGTCCCGAGACTGTCGCATACAGAGCTCAGATCCACGGGAGACCTTGATCGCTTCTATGAATGCGTCAAATGCCAGCTGCGAACATCACAGCCTCGTCAGTACGGGAAGTCATATATTCTGGATTACAAACCTTGCGGTCACCTGTCTTTGCCTGACAGACACCCAGAATCTCCCATCTGTGCCACAGCTGCTCCTCGAGCTGCTTCCACCCTTCCCTGTCGCGTGCACCCTCCTCTTCACCAACCTCGCTCACATCGTCCATAGCCGTCTGGTGCATCGCCAACGCTAGTTTTCCCAAGGCACATCCTTCATTCAAGAACCTCACCGCATGCGAGAGGCGGTCCGCCTGGCAGAGCGTCCCCGCAACGTTATGGAACGCGCCGGCAACACAGCGGGTGTAGTTGGCGAGTGTAGCCGTGGTCGCCGACGTCCAGCCAACCTGGTCATGCGCGCTCTTCTCGTGGGGGTGTCGGATCACGTCAAGGATCACTTCCGCCGTCGTGGTCGCAGCGCGCGACCCGCAACCGACGACATGCTGAAAGACGAGCGCCTTGGCTTGCTGAAGCGCATCCCAGGCTTTACGTACGTATCGGGATTGCGGATGATTAAGGAGGTGCGCGCAAGGACGAGTAATGTCTCCAAAGCAGGCGTCGCGAGATCGGAGTCGACCACTGTGACGCCGTCGTTCTCGATATTCTGCTAGGATCTCAGCTTCACGGGGAAATAACAGGGTCTGAGATTATACGCACCTCGCGCACAGCCTCCATTAAAATCTTACTGATCAGCTGCAAGATTTTGCGCGCACCAGCCCTGGCGTCTTCTGGCAGAGATGCATTTGCAGCGTTCTCTTGGGCTGTGGGCTCGAGTACTTTGATGACCGTCCTCCTCAGTCGCTCCAGAGCCCGGCGGACTTTGTCTCGTGCGCGCAGTGTCTCGTCAGCATACTCGCATATTAGCGGGTGAGCGTTGCTGACAGCCGCAGCTGCCGCGTCAAAACGAGCGGCACGGTCTTGAGGGAGGCACTCTGAAAGACAATTCAGCACCAGACAAGGTGATTGAGTCAGGGAATATATTCACCTGCCCATCGCTCGAACACAGCAGTTGCTTGCGACAACATCATGCATACCGTGGCTGCATCCATGGCGTGTGGCATGATTACTGAGTCCGCGAAAGTAGTACTCGAAGAGGCTGGGGAGGAATCCATTTCAAATCCCTTGTTCTGCCGAAGTTGTATGATCCTGTCGATGGCTTCGATATCTCCCATCTAGTCGTATGTGAGCGCGTCTCTTATCATCAAGTACATATGAAACATACCTGCTGAGCCCACAGTACCCACACTTCACAGAACCTTGAAAAGCCTGGGCTTCCGATGAAAGAGGAGTCGTCTTCACGCTGGCTAATTGAGAGCACCAGACGCTGAACTGACTGCAGGATATCCTGTGTCCTCGACTCGTCGCCGGCGACGGGCTCCGCGGCATGGAAACGTGCCCACTTAACAGCTTGCTCCCAGAACGTCTCAGGAACAATGACCCCAGGACGCGTCTGAGCGAGGCATTCGAGAGCGTACATCCGTAGACCGAAGGCATGCTGCATTGCAACGCCGGGCAAAGACGCTGCCTTCGCCATGGCTGTATATGTGCGCGTGAACAGAGAGTCGTGATGTTTAGAAGGCAGAACCTTGAAGGTCGGCGCCCAAAGGAATAGGGACGGGATAGAGGGGTCGCGTAGTGTTGTGAGCATCGCCGCTACGTCGTCCGTGCGCCGGGATAGCACAGACATGGAGTGGAGTAGGAATGTAGCTACCAAAACCATAACCGTCTCCGGTATTTGAGCGTCATGGCATGGAAGGGGCAGAGCTGGGAGCTGAGAAGGCAGAGGTTCGGTGGACGGCAGGCCGTTAGGTGCGCAGAGTGTGCTCAGCGCCGGTCGCATGTCGGCCAAAATCTGTACAGCTGCGTCGTCCTAGGTATACAATGTTGAAAAAACCTATCTAAGAGCATTCAATCAGGCAGATGGCACGTACCATCTCAAGCGAGACCAACTTCCCAGCAATACTCGAGGCTGCACGCTCGGTGTCAACGTCTCCAGGACTGAGCTCTCTGAGAGCTCTTAGAGCGCTGCAAGACGACCTTATAAGATCGCCTATCCCTTTCTGGCTCTTCTTTGCTGGACCGCCTGCTAAAAGGTCCGACAGAGTTCGGGATGCAGTATTGACTGTGCGCATTGCATCTGCCCTACGCGTCTCGATGGTTTGTGTTGTCGATGTAGCCTTTGTTTTGCCCTTTATCGTGCACGAGTCTTTTATAGTCAACTTGTTTGCAACTTCATTCGCCAGGTCGTCGGGGGTGATCGTGTTCGCCTTCGTCCTGGCTGTCGCTGAGCGCACAGGTCGCGAAGTCCCCGTCGTAGGACAGGCTCGAGTAGACGCAGGCATCGTAATAGAGGCAGAGTTAGTGTGTCTCTCAAAGTTATAGAGAGCGGTTTCGCGAAGGCGGAAGAGACCGGAAGAGAGCCTACTACGAGTGGTGATGGTAAGTAGAGCAGCCACGCCCGATGGTCGAACAAACGCGACCGCGCGCTCGTCTCGTGATCGCGGGATGCGTATAGTCACAGCCCAGTCACACCGTGTCAGTAACGCGACGCGTCCAGCTGCAGTTTACTCTCGACGCGTCTCTCCATCCCCTCTCCGTTCAGCATCGTCCACTTCCTCTGTCATGGCAGTCTCGCTACCGAATGGCGCGTCGCCGCGCAGACATGATGAACATCAGTACCTCGATCTCATCCGCAATGTCCTCGACACGGGTGAGACACGTCCCGACCGCACCGGCACGGGTACCCTTTCCATCTTCGCCCCCCCTTCCATGCGCTTCTCCCTGGCAGATAACACCCTTCCGCTCCTTACTACCAAACGCACCTTTTGGCGCGGTATACTCGAAGAGCTTCTGTGGTTCATCCACGGCTCGACCGACTCAAAGCTGTTGTCCGCGAGAGGCATCAAGATCTGGGATGGTAATGGCAGCAAGGAGTTCCTCAAAAAGCGTGGATTGGGCCACAGGAGGGAGGGAGATTTGGGGCCTGTATATGGCTTCCAGTGGAGGCATTTCGGCGCGAAGTACACGGACTGCGACGCGGACTACACGGGTCAAGGCGTTGACCAGCTCGCGGAGTGCATACGTAAGATTAAAGAGGATCCGACCGACCGCCGCATCATTCTAAGCGCATGGAACCCGGCCGGTGAGTCTATTCGCCTTTCACGGTGCTCTCCTCTCGCACTCCCCTTACGCTGATAACGATCGTAGACATCCCGCTAATGGCACTCCCGCCCTGTCACGTTCTCTGTCAGTTCTACGTTCATCTCCCGCCGCCGTCTTCACCAACCTCTCCAAAACGACTGTCTTGCCTCCTCTACCAACGCTCCGCGGATCTCGGCCTCGGTATTCCCTTCAACATCGCCTCATACGCGCTCCTCACACATCTTGTCGCGCACCTCACTCATACCTCACCACACGAGCTCATCATACAACTCGGAGACGCGCACGTCTATCGGGATCACGTGGATGCGCTCGAGGAGCAGCTCAAGCGCAGCCCGCGCCAGTTCCCAAAGCTACGATTCAAACGCGATGTACAGGACATCGATGATCTCAAGGCAGAGGACGTACTGGTAGAGGGGTATGAACCTCATCCACATATCGCGATGAAGATGAGCGTATGAAATGTGTGCTTATGTATCTACTGTCCTTCTATTAGACGGATATGTGGCGAGACTGAATGTTGTACGGTAGGTCCGGTGTATCTCGTTGCAGATTATCGAAGGCAACTGCGTACGATTGACTACAAAAACAACCATCCGGTGCCCGCAACAACCGTGAAGAACACAGACGAAACAGTCTCCAGACGACCTTCGCCTTTGGTCAGCAACGAAACACCGCTACTCGAACTGGAATTGGAAGAGGGTTGATAGATCCGAACCGCGGCAATATCCCAGTACGCGTCCTCGAAGGCCGATGGGTTGTAATTAACATACTCTAGTAGAAGCAACCTGCATAAGCACGCATGATCGCATGCAGGGTAGGAAGACTCACCTGTGCAGTTCCCCGGACAGCCGTTGTTGCTGAACGAGTTACCAGCCCAACTACCACCTAGACGGGCAATCATAAAGACAAAGGACTAATAGATAGGTATGGAGCCACTCACAGAATGTCAAGTTTATAATGATGTTGTTGCGCTGAAACGCAGATCCGATATCGCAGTCCGTGTTAGGAAAAAGAGCAATCGGCTTTCCCTGCAAATGCTCGCAGTCAGCCTCACCGTACACTACATGTCACGCAGAAGACGGGTGACTCACCCAGTTGTCTGTGTCGACTGCGGACGCTCCGGAGGTGATATCGGACGGGATGCTGCTATCGTTACGAGACCAGAACCAGACCCGGATATACTCCGCCGTACGCTCCATGGCATAGTACCCGCCTCCGTACGTGTTGAAGACCTTCCCGTATGACGCGGTGTAAGGCGCGTCAACTGAACATCCGTTGTTCCCATCCGATATCGTGTCTGACGAGCTACAGTTCGTAGAGAGCGTTGTGCTGCTAAAAGCATAAACATGATGTCTACGAGATGGCAGCGACAGGATCACGTACCCTAATTGGGCCCTGTTCTCGGGCATGGTGCAGCTACCAGTAGTATGCAGAGTAACGCTGTTTGGCGCAATGTCATTGACACCCTCCAAGATATCGATTTCCCCTGAGGAGGTCCCGACTTGGTCGTCAGCCTCCCATACCGCAGGCCAAGTTCCACAGCCCTGGGGCATGTGTCGGATGTCGAATCTGGCGATAGGCGTATTATGCATGCGTGTCATGAGCGATAGGTGTATGAGGAAGTACTTACACCGCGACGTGCGTCCTGTATTGCGCGTAGCTCTTGATGCGGTTGCTCATCCGCCCACTTCCGCTAGCGGTAAGATTCGTGGTGTAGTCGGCCCGCATGATGAACGTGTCATCGGACGTGAATGTGAGGTTATTAGCAAGCGCAGTCGATTGATTGACATAGTGCCTGTATTAACAGCAGTAAGCGATGAATCAATAGCACAATACGGAGGGAGTAACAGGCTTACACTCTGCCTTTGGTAGGGTCCGCGATATCCTCCCATTCGAAGTTGGTCAGGAAGTTAGAGCCAATATTCGTCTGGTTGATGCTATACGAGCCGGCCCGGATGGCCGGTAGAAGGGACAGCGATGACACTGCAGCAGCGTAAATCAACGGGAGCTTCATGTCGTCTGGATAGGATAAGGAGGTATTTGAGGATCAACTCAATGATAGTAAGGTCAGAAAGCGACGGCTGACAGGCATGTGCAGCCAACCAAAAACCCGTTTCACCGTCTTCGGTGAGGCTGACATTTGTGCATAGAACTTCAAGCACGCATCCGGATAACGTGATGCACATTACCGAGCTTTGGAGGATTGTTCGCGGAATGATGGCGGATGCAGGCGGAGGAGGAGGACAGTGGAAATAGGCTATTTGTTTGTCTGAGTGGACCTCGGATCGCTGCGATCATGTTATTAGCGTGGGGAGGTGAAAAGAAATTGCGCCACGTTCGATTACGCTCGAGTACAAAGAAGGACCCGATAAACTTGAATATTGAAGCAGTCACCATCTCGACCCTCATTCATGTCTGCGTTGACTTTCCGTTTGTGATGAGTTCTACGGCCTGCTTGGATCGTGGTCTGATGGTGCATTTGAACTTGTGAGGATGACTGAGTGAATACATCAGCTAAGTAATTTCTGACATAGGAAGGGTATCGTACTTGACGAGACCAGATGAGAACGTCCCCGGCGGCGTGATGTCATTACCCATTGCGTCACGAGCCTTGCCAAGGTCGAATGTTGCTACGATGTTGGCCATCGCCTGCCAAATCCCGATTTCTGCGAAGCGGCGACCTGGACATATACTGCAAATCAGCGGGAAACCCCTAATTAGTTTATCAAGCAACATAATTCAAGATGCTACTTACCGCCGACCGAAACCAAAGACGATGTTTCGTGGATCCTCCTGATTCTCATACAGCCCATTGAAGCGGTCTGGACAGAAGGTCTCCGGGTTGGGGTAGGCATCGGCATCATGCAGCATAAACCTAAACAGCACCTCGTCAACGAGTGCTACTAGAATCATGCAAACCACTTTGACCATAGATTTGGCATGACCACTGTCCCCTTCGGTATCCAGCACCCACTATACTCGTCGTCTTCGCGTAAAACATGAGGCACACCTGTAGAACCAGCCTGAGTTCGATGACAACTAGTCGGTGAAGCCCAGAACACAGGTACCTAATGGCGCAGGGCAGGAGATTCTATGTCGCTGCAGTGAGATGATATACTACTAGTCAAGGACGTCAACCGCCACGTACCGGTACGTCTCCTTGAGGATGCATTCAAGGTATGGTAGTGCATCCCTGTCGTTGACGGTCGGGAGCCTTGCACCACCGATGACACTGACCATTTCTTCTTGCGCCTTGGCATAGACATCCGGATACAAGATCATAGCGAGTAGGAAGACCATGAGTACGGTGTGCGTCTAATCAAAGAATGAGTTGATGTAGTCTGGCTATGTCATGAACGCTACCGTATCTGTGCCAGCTGTATTAAAGTCGCATCAGCGACCATGGAGTGGGTTCTGATCGAGTTGTTGAGATGAGACTCACTTGCGTACAGCGTTAGTCCGAACATCATGATTTCTGGCTTTTCTGTCTCCAGAGTCCCCTTTGATGCGGACTCCTTGATCAATGTCGATATCACGGGGCTTTCCATGATGCCTTTGGTCCTCGATTGCTTGGTTGGGTGAGACATGCAGCGTCGTGGTATCTCGTGAATGCATAACTTACCAACTTGCTCTCCGCCAAGTCGTACGTTCGTTGCGCAGCATCTCTGACAGCTCTCTTGATCCACACGGCATTTCGCTTGAAGCCTGCACCAGGAAACCAGGTCGGGAGGTATCTCACTGACAGAATACAACATCAGGAGCTGCCATTGAGACGACGAAACAATTAACACTGAAGTACACCCACAAGACGGTATGAAGTCCACAGGGACTGTTCCAGGAGCCGAGAAGTTCATTGTCGCCTCCGCTACCTTCTCGATGACATGCAGATATTCATCGTCTGAGGATGTTACTGTGTGCCCGTAAAGGTATTGAAGCAAAGAGGAGGCAGTGTACCTATGCCATTTGTTTATGAGGAAGGCTCAGTAACTCGATGAACCTCGGAAGCTCACCGATAGATATGGTTTCCAAAATCCTCCGGATCGTTCAGCAATCCCATTAGTAAAGCAATCGCCTCGCGCCTCTGCATGTCGGCAACAGCGGCGAGGCAAGACTTAGAGAAGAAAGGCTTATGCATCCATCGTCGATGCTTGCGAAACTCCTCATTGTATGGCGTCAATACGAAATCGTGTTCCCATCCCAGCCTAATACATCATAAGCCGTTCATACAGGAGGTAAGGGGCCGACACTCGACTCGGATGCACTCACAGATCTATCATCATTACCGAATACGGTCTATCCGAGTATATTGCACTCCGCTTGTCCAGCAGATCTCGTGCAGCGGCTGCCGAATTGATAACCAAGACGGGCGTGTTGAACATCCTCAAGAAGATTATGTCCCCTAGTGCAACGCATTCAGCTATAAACCCGCAGCGTAAGCATCTCGGAACGTTCATACCATACTTCTTCCTCCATTGCGCGAATCTCTTCTCCGGGAACTTTAGAGTCATCTGTGGAATATTTCCCAGAATAGGAAACGGACGAGGGCCAGGTGGTAGACGACGACGCAGCTGTCGCCAATGTAGCCCATAGTAGGCGAGGGTGACGAAAACCGCGAACGCAGCTTGGATGCCGATTGATAGAGTCATAGTTGAGGATGCGGTGGAACGGGGTTAGGCCTGTGCGTTTCTTTCAGCTTGTGGCGATATAAGTATCAGGCCTTCTGGATTATCTTGACACTCCCCGCTCAAGAACAGAAATGAAGGGATCCTTTGTGGACGATTACCGGAGTGAGGGCGCTATCTTAGAACCTTGTTTCTGTTCATTGGAGATTCTGGCAGCGTTGGGACATGTCGTAAGCTCGCGCGCGATGCCATCTGACCTTGCCAGGCACTCAGGGCAGTCAGAGGTATATATATGCTTCGATTATCGGTGTATATACATACCTCACAAGCAATTGCCCTAGTACAGCATCGAGCGGTTATGGAACAGTGACTGATGAATGTGGTCACATTACTAGGCGCATGACAGACGTACACACCGGTCAGTCGTAGCCCGCCTTGCCGGCTACCACACCGAACGCAGGACCGCCCTTGCCAAACATCGCGCGCAAGTCCGCCCCAAGTTCATCGGGCTTCTCGTGTGCAGCAAAATGTCCTCCGTTCCCATGTTCAGACTCGAACACGACGTTACCCATAGTGCGCGCCCAGCTGCGTCCAGTGCCCCGTCAGTCTTTTATGAAGCGGTGAACATGAAGTCGAAACACATACGTCTTTGGTGGACGGATAAGCTCCTTGGGGAAGAAGGATACACCACCCGGAGCAGCGCACCAAGGAACGCTATGGTTTGGATCTTCTCTTACTTTCGCTTGTTCGTAGTATATCCTCGCAGAGGCGGCAGGGCCCGCTCGAGAGAACCAGTAGATTGAGATCCACGTCAGGACTGAACATCCGGCTTCAGTTCTGCACAACTGCGTATATAAGCGTGTGAACGCACCCTCGTCGTCATCCCAAGGATAACCATCCGACCAGAGCACGAGCTTCTCGTATATCCACGCGAGCAAGCCCGCCGGCGAGTCCGCGAGTGAATACCCGATTGTCTGCGGCTGCGTATTCTGTTCAGCGCTGTAGCCCCGTCCTTTCTGCATAAATAATTGGATGCGCTTCAAGCATGCCCGTTCAACCTCGGTATACGGTGTAAGCAGGTGCTGAAGCCAGAGCCGAGGAAAGCTCGAGAACGACGGTGGGCTGACCACACTACAAATTCCAGAGAAGGGTCAGTACGAGAATGCAATGAGTCGAGGCAGGAGGGTACGGACGCGGCGTAGTTTGTATGCCATGCTTTCACGATCTGATCGCCATACATGGCTGCCATTGTTCTCGTGATCTTAGCATGTCTAGTCAGCTCCATTGGCAGTGGTTTGGCGAAGGTCAGACAAGAATACCAACATAGGAACCCCAATCTCCCCCCTGAACCACTATGAGATATATCAGAGGGCATGGCTGTCAGCATCGAACTCAGAGACAAACGAGTAGCAGGGCACCATATTCAGAGTAGCCCAGAGCGAGCATGAGTTTGTGACACGTCTGGGATATGAGATATATGTGATTCAGAATCTGTACATGGCCCTTCTTGTACGTACCTCTGCGTATTGAGCAACTGTGAATCCCTGTTTCTTGACAATTTCAGAGAAGCCAAAATTCGGCAGACTAGGGGCAACAACATGGAAATTTGGGTGATCTGGCGACGCAGACGTCAACAAGGGGAGCAGCTTCTTGACTTCAAGGAAGTGGCCAGGCCCTGACAAGTGATGGTCCAGTAATTGTTCCCTTGCGATGTATCGAGATGTGCCACGTACATCCATGCACGAATACTAGTGGAATCGCGTCCTTCACTTCGCTCTTCTTATGGACGTAATGCACGTTCAGCGTACCAAAGCCCTCCACTTCGACGTCTCGAGTGAACTGAGGGATCTCGTTGATGCCAGCCTCCGCAGCGCGCCAGTCATACCCGTCTTTCCACCGCGCGATGAGCCGCTTAACATTCGCAAGCGGCACGCCGTAGTTCCATGCCGCGTCGTCCAGCTCGTCAGGGAAGCGCGTCAGATCCAACTTCTCGTGCAAGAGGGCGAGGTCAGCGTCCGGAACGGATATGGTGAAGGGTTGTGGTTCTGAAGTGGCCATGATCTAGGGAGCTGAGTGGCAATGGCCAGTGCCGGTGGGCGGGATGACCTGCCGCGTTGGAATGAGACGTGTCTTTTATACGGTCGCGATCATCAGTCAGGGACTAGCAAAGACTTACTATTAGCGCGAGAGCCGCATGAGCTATCGAGTCACACTGTCAGCATTAGGAAGGTCGCATCAACGAGGATGCGGCGGCCCGCGGGGACCAAGTGGCGACGCGCTGCGGCCGAGTGCGGGAACACGCGACTGGTACTCTTATGACGCGTGACGCGAGAGCTCAGCGACACCCTACACGCGCGACGAGTCGGTGAAGTCGCAGTGCAATACTCTGAATATGTGGATTACAGAGTGAATAAAAATTGGATAACAGAATGTGTGTACATTTGTAGGATCTAAGTTGAATGTTAAGTTGTGCGTGATAGTTCCGTTCCACTCCATCAAACCCCAAGCGCTAACGATCTCGTCCTGACAGTCGCGAAGACTGCATTTTGGCAGCCACCATTCAACTGGATGACCCCTCGTACACACGCACGGCAGCAAAGTCCCAGTAGGCATCGGAAAAGGCCGACGGATTCTCGTTCACAACTCTGGAGGCGCTGTGAGTATGAGTGCGACATGCAGCACGGTACAAAGGCTTACGAATGCAGTCCGAGCCGCAGCCAATCTCGGTGAAGTCTGCGCCTGCCCAGTTTCCGCAAAATGTAAGATCAATAACGATGTTATTGTTGCCGAAAACTTTGTTGATGTCGCAGTTGTCGTCTGGGAAGTATGCAATCGGTGTTCCCTAGCAAACAATCAGATATTGCCTCCGAGGAAGAAAATGCTGACATACCCAGTTATCAGTGTCAACGCTGCTCGCGCCCCCCGTAATGTCCGACGGAATGCCGTCCTGATTGCGCGCCCAGAACCACACACGGATGAACTGCGACGTACGCTCCATAGCGTAATATCCGCCACCGTTAGAGTTGAATACCGGGCCGTAGGACGAAGTGTACGGAGCGTCCACCGAACATCCATTGTTGCCGTTTCCGATGTCAGCGGTATCGCTGCAATCGTTTGACAGTGGCGTCCTGAAAAGACGTCAGCAACAAATTGATGAACAATTCTGACGAGACGCACCCCAGCTGCGTGCGGTTGCTGGGCACAGTGCAGTTGCCTTCAGTGTGCAGAGTGACACTGTTGGGCGCGAGGTCGTTCACACCCTCAAGGATGTCGATTTCACCACTGGCGGCTCCAACGGTATCGTCTGCCTCCCACACTGCCGGCCATGTGCCGCAGCCCTGAGGCATGTGGCGAATGTCGAAGCTGACCCAGAATGATCAGTCTACGAAGAGTTTCATCAAGATACTGACGACTTACACAGCAACGTGAGTGTTGTACTGGGCATTACTCTTGATACGGTTGCTCATCCTCCCCGGCCCATCCGCGGTAAGGTTTGTCGTAGAGTCGGCGCGCATGACGAACGAATCCTCCGTGGCGTAGGTGAGGTTCTTCGCCTGCGCGGTCTCCTTGGTCACGTACTCACTGCGAGCTCTTCAGCAACAGCTCAGATGACAGGCCGAGATGCAACTCACACTCGACCGTTCGTGGGGTCCGATATGTTCTCCCACTGGAAGTTGTTGAAAAAATCAGACCCGACGTTGGTCTGGGCGATGGTGTACGGCCCTGCCATCACGGACTGCGCGACGATCCCGACCGCGAGTCCACCAAGAACTGAGCGGCGGAAGTGACCCATATTGCAATGAAGGGGTGATAGCGATGTGAGAAATAGAAGTGTTGGGACAGGAATGTACGAGTGCGCGGTTGAGAAACGGCACAATAATTCGAACCTTATATACCTCGCAGGCCTCGGCTGACGCAGAGGCAGAGGCAAATACGATCGGCATCCCGATCACAACTGGCCCTCCGTCATCCGTTCCAGAGCCAAGAGCGGATGCAGATGCACAGGTACGCGGGAAGCAGGAGCAAGGCTATGCGCGGGAGCAACTATGGGTCATGCGGATACGAATGCGGAAGCTATCCTCATCCCGCAGAGAGCTCGTGGCTGAGACTTGCGTCGGTGCACAAACCAGCGGGGTGGCGCGATCGGCGGAACCTCTCGATCAGGGCCTAGATGTCGTACAGGACATGCCAGTCAAATCGACGATCCTGAATTGTACAGTCACTGAACAAAGCAACACCGCGACGAGATCATAGCAGTAATAGAAGAACAGTCTGAGCGTACCGAGAGCGTAAGCTAACCAAAACGCAAGTCCATAGTACATGACGAGGTATGATAGCGCATCGCGGGGAGTTCACGGTTGAACCATTCGGCATAGAAAATCGGCGGATACACAAACCCGTGGCTGTGGTGCGGGCGGGACAGATGTCTACCGCTCATGCACAAGCTGCCGCTGTTGCAGAGAGCAGGAACGTCAGCACCATCATGTGGCGAAGGAAGCATCGACGACCGGCGTTAGGCGTCACTCACAATCTACATGATAGCTGCTGGCGATTCGCATAGCTGCTCGCAGGATATTGTGTGCTCTGGGGCTACACAAGGCATACGAGACCATGACCATTTGGTCTGGGGTCAACCAGATGTGTCGCAACGATGTGCTCGCACAGTCCAGCATCATAGTACCGCGCAGCGCCGCATGACTCGCCGTTAGTCTGCCATAGACATTTGAGGACGTCATGAGCGTAGTCGCTGTCGATGTCCTGGCTGTGGTAGTGCTGCAGATGTTCGCAGACGCCCTTGGGAGTGACGTCCTGTATGGCCGTCCCACACTCCGTGCCAAATTGGCATGAGACGTAAGCCAACCCGAACTGATGCGGAACGCTGAAGCCAGCCAATCCCGGAGCATCCGTATCGAGCGGTGACGCATATTGACACGGATTCCAGCCCTGAGCTTCATTTTCAACGGGTTTATTGTAGACCAGACTTGGCAAGAATACTATGAGCGAAGCGGACAGCATCGAAGCTTGCAGACGTACCCAGAGTCCAGATACACCGTGCCTTCAAATCCCACGTTCGATGACTCCGGATATTGCCAATATCTGCAAGTACGGTAGGCGAATGTGCACCGGGGGGGACCAAAGAAGTGATATACATACTCGTAGAGTCCTTGAGCTTGAGCTTGAGCACTTCCGCCGGGGCTGGGACTGCGGCTGGTGGAGGGCGTATGAACCGGAGGCTCCTGATAATCGCCGTGGGGAGTGCTATGCAAATCCCAAGGCATGGAGGGGGAAGTCGCGAGATACGGATGTAGCCGAGAACTATCGGGAAGCATTTCACCATCCTTGAGCCACGCGCAGTCCTCCGGCATGGTCAGATGCGCATATACTCTGTGACAACGTCAGGCCATGGCACCACGCGGGGGGAAAGAAAGCTGTTGACGTACCCGGCGGAGCAATTGTCGCTGACCTCTGTTTGGTAGTACATCTTTGGGACAAACTGAAGCTCGGGGGAATGAGGGAATGTCATGTGAATACTCAGGTTGTACTTGGGTGGGTAGACGACCTGAGAGGTGGGTGAGGCAGATTCTGCTTGATGCAGTTGAGACAACCCACCTTTCCCCTTTATAACGATGAGCAAAGCTCGGTCACCCGACTGCATGTCGTGCTGTCAGCGCACGAAGTACTGTATGGCCTTGCATCCACTATCTGATATGCCGAGATGATGCATAGAGACCGAGGTCATATCTGCCAAATGAGGCGCATGCTGGGAGTTGGTGGATGGATGGTGGATGGATGGTGGATGGGTGGTGGATGTGAAGGTGGAAACGAGCGACGGGTGGAAAGGTGTGAAGGGGCCGGTGGACGCGATGACAAGTGAAGTCTTATCAGCCGCACAGAGCTTCGTTTGGTGGATGGCCGTGATGTTTCTCGCGATTCATAGGAGAGAACGGCGCGCGGATATAGACGCGACATACATATTTGAAGGTTCGTTTCGTATCCACTCGAGCCTGAATTCAGTTTCAGTACTTGGGAAAGCAATTGCCAAGTGGGTCGCAAGTCGCAAGTCACCTTTAAGCGCCGTCCAGGCACGTGCGCGCGTCGCTGGAGTAAGTTGGAGAATCCGAGTCAGTCTCCTCCTCCTCGTCCTCGTCGTCCTGGCAGCAACTTGTAGCTAGCTTTGCGGTATGGCCCTGCCATGGGCATGAATGCATTACTCGTAATCATTCGAGGCCTGACCCGTCCAGATCGTCGCCGCTACTTAGTAAGGGCAGACGTCCACTAGGGTTCTGTAAATAAACCCCGAAGACTTTCTTACATTTGTAAGTTACATCGGACCATTCAGCGGCATTTCTTACGTGTGTTATTAACAGTTATAAACAAATGGTAAGAAACGTGTAAGAAACATGTAAAGAAGTACTTTTTTACAATGTGAACAACATCAGCAAAACGTCGACTTCGTCTGAACACGCCTGATACGTCTGATATCAGTCACATCAGACTCTTCAGACTCTCAGACTCGCGAGTCTGAAAAGAGTAGATTCATTTCTGAGTTCAGACCGAGAGTCTGAACTCAGTGTACCTTTCAGACCGACTCAGACCAGTCTTCAGACTCGTCAGAGGGCTTACCAGACCTGACATACTCACACACATTGTCATTGAAGATCATTACAGCTACCTTTGTATACATACAAAATTCGTATTGAATCCACAAAAACCAAACCTACCTTACGGCTCGGTACTTGATGCCGTTCAAAACGGACAACTCGTGTTTGAATGGCTGCGGCACACAGCTGGAACGCAGGAGGGATACCCGTGTCGTAACGTGTGATGTAAGCTGCAAGTGACTGTGAGAACACTGCGTCGGAGATGGGGATCACCCTTGCTGTCTTTATCTCGCAGGGCAGCAACTGTTGAACGTTCGCGGGTGAGCTGATGTGTACACCAGAGGATGGGCATGGGAGGAGGAGACGACACCGAGGGCAGAGAGGACAGCGGAAGTCCATGGGATGATGGGCGCAAGGGCAGGGCCAGCTATCAAGGATGAGAAGAAGGCGCGACCATCGGAGGATCCTGGTGTCGGCGCAGGCGAGAGGAGTGCATACAAACAATGCATCCACGAGAGTGTTTCGTCCTCCAAGAGAGCGCGTCGAGGCGCGACACGTCGGCGCAGAAAGGGACCGAAGCGCGTCGACGGAGGGCGAACGACGGGAAGACAGTCGAGGCACGGTCAACGGGCAGACACGAGTTGAGCAGCGGCGCGCGATCGGACGCCTACGCAGCGCCCGATATATCTGTATTGAAGGCGGGCTCATCTTCGTGTGATGGCGCGCCGGACTTGACGTGGTGCGGTTGTTCGACCTCGAACTCCGAGACGGTGAGGCTGGGAGGGTTACCGGGCGTGCGTAGTCTTGCTGCGCGTACGTACCAGCAACAGGCGCGTAGACGAGATCGGCGAGAGGCTCGGCGCCACCCTGCATGTCTGAGAGGCCCTCGCCGTCTGCACCCGCGAGCCAGAGGTGACTTGGTAGCTCCGCGCCCCAGTCTGACGGGCCTCGGGTGAATGCGACATTGGTTGCTGATGGAAAGGGATAGGCGAGAGACGTGAGCGCACTTCAGAGGAACGTCCACCAGAGCCGGACTGAGACAAGACGCACCTGTTTCCATGCCCAGGCATGCTGCCGATGCTCCCAACACGGCTGTGCCTCATGTCGAGGCTGCGACTATCAGGACCGGGGCTGAACGAGCGTTTCGTACCCGATATCAGAGGTGGCGCGCGAGATGACATTGGTGGCTCACAATCATTATGCATCGTCTTGGGCCAATGACCTAGCCCAGAATGTAGACCACCTGGTCCAATCGGCCCACCAGGACGAGGACCGAAGCTGCGCAGGTCAGCTGGTCCACGGTACAGCGCGCCCGAATTCGACGTGAGCCTCATGGGAGCCTTCGCAACGCCTTCGTTGAAGTCCCTGTCGACGGGCCTTGCAGGCGGTGGCGGCGCGCTGCCCGTCGGCGATGGCTGCACCAAGCGACTTGCGCTTCCCGAGCCTGTCGCGGGCTGCCCTTCAGCTGCCTGTTGTAAACTTGTAATCAGCGCCATACGCCGGTGTCTCCTGATTACTTACTTGGCTCCTTCTTCACGCGCTTTGCGGGTGCCCGTCGCATGCGCTCTTCCTTCGGTGCCTCGCTCGCCGCGGCGACACTCCTGTTCGAGCTCTCCGAGACCTTGTCCTTCGTGGTCCGGCGACGGCGGTCCTTTGCCTCGGCCCTCGGACATCCTAGGCATCGGCTGCTGCAGTATGCGCAGGCTCTCCGACGTACTTCTATAGCTGATTGACAGAGAATGGGACGCCGCACCGAACGACGGGGTTGGCAGGAAAGTCGCGAGTCGCAACCGTTGACATGGACGAGTGGGTGACGTGGCGCGCCTGTTTAGGGCAGGCGCCCGCGGTACTTCGTTCGTGTAACGGATATTCCCGTTACGGTATGTCTTACGTTATATGTTTGTCTTTGTTTGCTCGAGGACTCGTATGGCGCGCCAGTGCACCTACGAGTCCTCAGCCTTTACCTCGTCACCGCCTTTGTATGCAATCTGTAGACAGTATCTCTTGAATAGAGACTGGGTGCAGCGCATACGAGGCACGACGAGTAAGGCGTCTTACACTTTTTTGCGCTCCAGAAAAAGCTTCTATCTCTGGGGACTATCTACTCTAGGCAACAAACTCTCGAACTCTCGAAATTCTATGCTCTATAACAACCTCTAGTCGACCCAGCAACACCTCAGCAAGATGTCTGAGTCGACACCCAACCCCTCCGAAGCAACCCGGAGCAGTCGCGGATCCCGTAGCGGAACCCGCAGCAAGCTCAAGGTGTTGCGCGCGGAGATCAAGTCCAAGCTCGCCGCGAGCCAAGAGCAGCTCGAGCAAACACTCGCCGAAGCCGCGGCGAGTCAGCAGCGGATTAATGCTGCGCTCGAGGAGTCCAAGCAGACCCGCAAGGATCTGATGGACGCCGTCGACGAGGCACTGTCGGCAGCGAGCAGCAGTCGCAGCCGCTCATCGCGTGCGCAGACCGCTCGGACTGAGTCCCCCGACCAGGAGAACTCAGCCGGAGCACCCACAGAGCAGGCGCCGTCCGACCGTGAGGTCGAACCCGCACTGAGCACTGAACAGCCCGAGCCCACCAGTGGGCCTGCTCAGAGCCACCCGGAAACACTATCCCGGGCAGCTCCAGCCCAAGCAGCGAAGCCGGGCACCCTCCCGAAGGATGGTGCACGCGCCGAGTTCGACGACAGGCCTGTCGCCGAGCTCGAACCCGAACTGAGCGAGCGGTGCGTCGAGTCGACGCATCTCCAGGTTCGGGAGGGTATAGGCACACAGTACTACAGTAGTACTGTGTGCAGTGGGAACGAGCCCACGCGTGTAGATACGCTCGTCGCGTGTTCAGAGATGAGCTGCGACACAAAAAATATATATTCGTTGTCGAATGACGTGCGCGCCATGTCGAGCAACTTGCTCGACGCGACGCGCGACGCGCTCGACCCTACGGGCGTCGAGCGTCACGGGTCCGTGGCGAGCGCCCTGAGTGCTAGCGCTCGCCGCACTGCACTCGACCGCCACCACCGACTCCACGTCCTCGACCACTCCCACTCTCTGGGCAGCCACCTCGAGCGCCCGTCCGGCGGACCAGACGCGCGCGCGGCCCCAACGCGAGTGCGAACTCGCGTTCGCGAATGGCTGGCTGACTTACCGCCAGTCCAGTCAGTGGCGACCGACGACCTGGTACCTCCCGGTACCAGATCGTCAATTCCTTCCCCCCCGGCTCCTCACCTCACCCCTCTCGGCTCGCGCATTGACTCTGGCGATCGATACCGCGGCTCTGGCGACACGCAACCCAGCCGCGCGACCCAGGGCTTGAACACCGCGCACTCAAGCCCAGCGCCGAGCTGCAAGACCGAGCGGACCACGAGGAACGCGGATCGTGGAGGCGGCGAGGAAATCCCGAAGAAACGAGAAGGGTGCGAGGAAGGCACGAAGGGAGAGAGGGAGGAAGGGTGCGGGGCGAGCAGGGAAAGCGAGCAGGAAGGCTCACAAGTCGAAGGTACGCCCATGCTGGACGTACCCTCCTCGCCTCCGCCTGTGCCAGTACCCCCGCCAGCGTGCGTATCGACGAACACGGAGTTCGTCGAGCGTACCGCTGGCCACGGAACCAGGTACGACTGCGAAGTCGTATCTTCCTCTCCGCAAAATAGCACGTCTGTGCTGCGGTACGACCTCCAGGTCGTACCTGGACCTTCCACATTGCAAAGCGACACGGCGGACGCGCAATACCGCACGTCCGACGTGTCCCATTGTTCCGCAACCGGATGTCGAGTAACGGGTACGCCCCAAATGGACGCACCCGCATCGATACCTCACTTCTCGCCCGTGTCCGCACCAGCAAGCATAGCGACGAACATGAAGTTCGCCGTATGCGTTGCTGGCCAGGAAGACGGCAGGCTCGCCCTGCAGGACGACCTAATGGTCGTCCCTTCCGCTCTGCAAGAGAGCACACCTGCGCTAGGGGACGACCTCGCGGTCATACCATCCATACCCCCTGTACCCGCGCCAGTAGGCGTATCGACGAACTCAAGACTTGTCGTGCGCACTACTGGCCATGACTATGGCACTCCCGCCCTCAGGTACGACTGCGAAGTCGTACCGGATGTCCCACGGGCGCTGCGGTACGACCCTGAGGTCGTACCAGGACCCTTCACTCTGCAAGGCGATACGACGGACGCGCAACTTTGCACGTCCGACGTACCCCACCACACCACGATCGCGCTGCGCAACGACCTAATGGTCGTGCCTCCCACACTGCACGGCGGCGCACTTGTGCTAGGGGATGACCTCGCGGTCGTACCCTTCAATTCGCAAAGTGGCACGATGGACACGCAGCAATGCTTGTCCAACGTGTCCCACTCAACCTCGTCTGCATGTGGCGCGATGTATGCGCCTCAAGACGGCCTGCACGTCCTTGCGGAAGTGCAGACCTCCGACTGCCCCGGCACAGCGGAACCTCTTTTGGTTCAGCCAGCCAAGCCGTGGAACGTCCCGGACGATCTCTCCCGTGACGCGCTCGACTCCGCAAGGCTTTTGGAAAGCCGACCGACGCGTATGGCCTCTCTGCGAGAGGCTCGGACCGTCCCTTGGCGAGCACAAGCAGCTCAAGTCCGCGCAGCTGAACCGCTCGCGGTTCAACTGGCAGAACCTCCGTACGGCCTCGCCTTCGATTTGAACCTATCCAGCAGCCACCAACCGCGCGCGACCGTCTTTCAAGAGGAATTGCACTTCCCACAGGAAGTGCAAGCCCCCGGCTTCTCCAAGACAACTGAACCTTTCGCGGCTCAGCTAGGAAGCCCGCGATACGACCTCGACCGGCGCGACGACGCGGCGGACCTCGACCTCGACTTGTTAAGTGACCACCACCCCTTCGCGACCCTGGCGCCCCGGTGAGCGCGCAGATCGACGCTGGCGTAGTCCCAACGGACGCGCGAGCCCGAGATCGCGACCATATTGCTGCACTACCGACAGCGCAGCAGCCGGCGCTTACGGACTCCGACCGACCAGAACGGTCGCTCGACCGTCAAACCGGCGAGAACTTTACAGTTCTCGCCGATGGCTCAATCCTAGGGACCCCCAGCCAACATATTGTCGACCTCTCCGCGCGCCCCAACACCGCTGGAGCCTACGACGGGCACAACGAGCTCCAGGTCGAATACGCACTCGGGAGGTCGCGCGAAGGGTGGAAGGACGGGCAAGGCAGGGACGGAGAAGACGTGGACGAGGGTGTGAAAGCAGGAGAGTCCGACGGGGATGGTCAGGCAGAAGGAGGAGAAGGGGAAGGGTGCGGTGTACGCGAAGGAGTCGAGCATTCAGGCTCGAAAGGCGCAGGTACGTCATTATTGGACGTACCCCTTTCATGGGTACCACCACTCCCTATCCCGAGGTCACCACCCGGGATGACTACGACAACCAGTGCGGTTGTCGTGGCCGTCACTGCGTACGGCAGTGGTACGGTCAGTCCACGAGGTGACCTACAGGTCGCGTCCAGCACGCATGTACAGCGCACGCACGACGCACAGAGGTCGAGCCCAATGCTCGAGGAACACACTACTGAGCGCACCGGCGACCCGAAGCGCGAGTACCAGGCGGTACTCGCTTCACGTCCATCGACACCCGTTTCCGTACCACTGCCCGTGCCGATCGCGACCACCTCAAAGGTCGTCGCAATCGACAGTGGTCCATCCACACCACAGAGCGACATCGTAGTCGTGTCAGTGGCCACGCACGGCGGCCTCCATGCCGGGGATCGCGTGCAATCAACCAAGACGCCTACAGCTGCAGACGTACGACAGGTCGCACCCGAGACCGGATGGCGACCATCGGGACTATACATGCCGCCTGCACGACGCGTCCACGGCCAACAAGACCGATGTGAGCCAGCTACGGTCGACGGCGATGTGAGCCAGGCCAAGTACCTCGCGGTACTTGACATCTCTAGCGAGCGAAGTCAGGATCCACCGCGGAGCACGTCCAAGATGGACGTGCTGCCGTCTTCCCCGGACCCAGCGCAGTCAAATGAAGGAACGGGGACTGACGAGGTCACGTCGGTGGTTCCAGGGCAAGGGAAACTTGGCGAGGACGACTCCTCGTCCTCGCGGGTACAATTACCTGGACCGTATAGTGTGGCAGGCACATCCAGCTTACCGGGTGATGCACCCGCATCGAATGACGCGACGACCAGGGCGTCGTCGCGCGCCCATAAGAAGGAACATCCACCGCGAGGGCTGGATTCATCGGACTCAGGTGAACGGCGACGTTCAACGACTACCGGTGGTATCGAGACCGAGCCGGCGCGAGCGCAGACCTCCTCTACGAGGGGGGGTACTCTCTTGAGAGGGGAAGGGAGCGGGGCCTCGAACGGCCGCCGCTCGTTCCACAACACAACCAGTACATCACACGAAGATGTACTGGCCTCGGACCCGGCAGCGACACGGACGCCAAGCCGTGAGATTGACGTACGGGCCACCCACGGGAATTCGACGCGAATGCCAGCTACTCGCACATCGAGTAGTCAGCGCGATGTGCAGGATACGGCGCGAGTGGCCAGTACATCATACAATGGTGTATTGGGACCAGATGTAGTCTCGGGCCGTACGTCCAGCGTAGTGCTCGACGTACGAGCTTCACATCGGACATCAAGACGCGTACCACCGGTACCACGCGCATCGAGTGATCGACTCGAAGTGCAGGATACGGGTGACCGTCGCAGCCACGACATCACTCGGGAAGCCAGTACCTCGCGCCGCGAAGTACTGGAACTGAACCGAGTGTCGACCGCACTGGATTTTTCAGTAACCGTTGATGTGAGTCGATGGCCGAGTGACAAGAGGTCGCGCGAGGAATGCTTCAGCCTCCTTGCAGACCAACTTGACCACGATTTCGACGAGGCCGATGTCGCGGCGAGTGACGGCGAGTGGGCCATTTGGGCTCACTGTAAGAGGTCTGCACTTAGCTGTGGGCAGGCCCTCGAGGAGATGTCCCCGCGACCGGGGACATACTCTCGTGCAGCTCGTCGAGCATGGGACCACTTCCAGAGGGAGTTGGAAGTGGTCCCTCTCGAGTTTGACCCCTTGCTCGTTGCGCCACTACCTAAGGAGGTAGTGCGTCGATGGGTCTACAACAAGCTGGGCTGGCTTGTGGTACCGCCTTGTCAACCAGTGGATGACTCCGATTGGTACATCTCCTCCGATGAGGAGCTTCCTATCACAACTCGTGAGGAGTACCCTGACCATACTGAGTCAGAGTACTTCTCCGAGTCCGAGCACCATAGCTTGCGGGACTCACGAAGTCCAGAGTCTGAGGAGACAAACTCAGTAGTAGTCTCCGACTACTACGAGCAGTCTGAGATGGAGGATACCCAAACTTTTTCTGCACTATCTGCCGAAGATGAGGATAACTCTGAAGATGCTGACTACTACTCCGAGTCCGAGTAGTAGTCTACCTTCTGGCCTGCATAACTCTGTCGAGTTATGTACGACAATGATGAATGGTTGTGTCTGCTCACTGACACGATCTAGCATGTTGTTGTCTACAGTTCAACATCATCCTTGTTTGCCAATTGCTACCACCGTTGGGTTGTTGCATATATTTCCTTTCTTTTTCCTTTTTCTATCTGTTTCTCTGGTTATCGCTGGGACCCGTGGTCGTGTCCAGTGGGGGAGGGTGTAACGGATATTCCCGTTACGGTATGTCTTACGTTATATGTTTGTCTTTGTTTGCTCGAGGACTCGTATGGCGCGCCAGTGCACCTACGAGTCCTCAGCCTTTACCTCGTCACCGCCTTTGTATGCAATCTGTAGACAGTATCTCTTGAATAGAGACTGGGTGCAGCGCATACGAGGCACGACGAGTAAGGCGTCTTACAGTTCGTCACCGCAACCTCACCGAGTCCTTCCCTCCCGTCTGAGCGCTAGCGCTCAGCCCTACGCACAGTAAGTATCCCGAGTTGATACCACAGTGCTCGTGTTATGTAGTATTCGTGTACCAAGGTTTATCAGGAAATAACGTAGACTACTTACTAGTAGTCAAAGCTTTGTTCAATCTATTTCGTCAGAGCCTGTGATACTAGCTTCAAGTTGTATGTACTACTAGTAGTGGTAGCTTCGAAACTACGGTCTGTCGCGACTGATACGACTGACGCGACTGAGGAGACTGACGGGCTCTGATTGAGTGAGCCAAGAACGACCCGAGGCCGCGCGGAGCATAAGCGCCCAATCATGTCAGCCATGACAGCGATCTCAGACTCCGGATCAGGCCCTTCATTAGCCTCAGGCGCCGTCAGACAGTGCGCCGTTTTGCTGATGAATGTTTTAGCCGTTTTAAAATAGACTCTGCTCACGGAGAAGCACCCTCGCGAGAAAGAGGAAGGGCCCCGAGCCTCCAGCTAGCGCAGGATGAGGGGGTTGTGAGGGGCCCGGGGCGAGACTCGAGAGCAACTTGAAGCTGGTAAGAGTGTTGTCTCCCCGGCCTGGCTGACAGTAGAGGACTTGATTTCCGAGGTCAATGTCCCTTCAGCTCAACTCAGCGAGTCCGCCTGATATCAAAGTTGCATGATGGCGTAACAAGCAGGATTGGTTCGGGCCCGGGCAGTCGTAGACTTGTAGTGGTTGCGGTTGCAGCGCAGAATGGGCGAAAGAGATGAGAACGAGCACGGAATGGGTTCATATACTGGTGTTGGAAAGGTGCACGAATAACTACTGTCACGGTAGTACTGTGAGTACAGGCTGGCGCGATGCGGTATCTACGTGCTGATGTAAGCATCGGACGACTTGGCCCCACAGCCCCGTCACTGTCAATAAGTAACTTACTTATACTTGTCCATGCAATCAGAGAACACCCTTACGTCTGCGAGGATGTCATGCTCTTTCAAGCTGCTAAGTGTCGTCCTTGCACAATTCCGGGTGACGGCGAGGGCATTCGAAGATGTTCCGCGCGCCCGATCAGCCGGCCGCCTAAACCGGAACTCTCTCTGAACAAACCGCTAGACTCAATGTCATCCTCGCCAACATATCCACTGGCATCAACTCTCACTAGTGGAGAGCAAGACTCACTGACCTGGACTAGGTCAGTGAGATACACGGGCTTAGTGGTTGTGACTTTCTTACACTTGTTTACATGCAAAATCTGGCCTCGAGCGGACCCCATGTTAATAACATGTTATTAACGTGTTATTAACACGACTTGTTTACAAAGTATATTAGTCGGGGCTTTCTTACAGAACCCTAACGTCCACCTCTTGTGTAACCTGACGCCGTACGGTGGAACTTCCGAGTCCTGGCACTGGCGGTGCGGTGGAACAGAAGTTTGGCTTCGGAAGCATACGACGTAACGCGGTTACGGTATAGGTGTGTGATTACTCGCACGCTGCTATGTAAATATGTGTATTTTCGAATTATGTATTTCACAAGGTCCAAATGCACCACGCCCGCCGCGGTGCCAGTGGGCTCAGGAGCGACTCAATCTCTTAAGGCACATAGCTCTTCAGTTAATACCTTGAGCTTGTCGTCGGTGTGGCAAGTGGCCTCTGTCTACTTGCCAGAATCAGTCAATAGTAATCAAAATTTGAACAGTCTTGTCGACGGTGCTTTACACCAGGCCGCTCGCCCTTGTATGTAATGCCCGGGGTAACTATTGCTGCTCAACGCTTGGATCACCCGGGTCTGCTCCGCTGATAGCGCTACAGTGGGCAGTAACAACAACTTTGCTGCGGCCTGTCCAGTGGAGCACACCATTAATTGCCTGCATACGCCGATCCCCGCAATGGCACAATAAGGATTAGTTGGCATTATTCGGCAAAGTTGTCTACGCTCACAATGTCTCAATTTCAGTGAATCAGGGGCATATGAGCCAATAGCGTGCATATACAGCGACACCCATTAGTTTGGCCACCATGGGGCGGTTTCCACAAGCAAGCTAGGTGAGCAATGTTGAGATGAGTGTCTAATTGGGATATAACAGCTGAAAAATCAGCGCCGCCCTCGTGTAGACAATCGCATCTTCTCGTAGCGGACTCGGTCTCGAACTCCTGCGTTCTCCAGTCGCCGGCGCGCTGCCCACTGTCATCTCTTTAATTCATGAAGACGGATCGTTTCTGGCTCATGGATAAATCACATCCACTGAGTGGTTGAGAGGTTCGCTTACCAGTCCGCTATGATGCTGTCCTCTCCGCTAAATCCCGTTGTGGGTTACAGACGCGACATTGAAGCGAGGCTTGACCTTAATTTGCTGCGGACTGCTGCCTGATCCACCGGTCTACTACTTTCTACAACATCGACGACTTGAAAGTGCTCTTCTTTTCTTCACAGATCCGGAGCACTCCGAGAAATGTCTCCCTGATGGTATTTCGCTGGACGCCACGCGCATCGCTATATGGGTGCCTCTGTAGGTGGGCTCGCAGCCCGCACTGCGGCGAGCCACGCTCAGCCCAACTCCCGCTGCTCTTCGCAATGGTAGGCGAGTTGATGAGCGACCACTGGGTCACATTGGACTCGGTCTCCGCAGGTGTCCATTGCATTCCAACCGAGTTTGTCGCCCCCTCATTCGTTCGCCTGTCGCCTGCGTCTCCTGACGTCCCGCTAAGCCTCACCGTGAAATTTGCCCTGCGCTACTGGGAAGGTAGCATTTGCCTGTATTCTTACCTGCGCACGGGCGAGTTCCTCGGTAACTTGGTGCGCCCAGTGCATCCTCGACACTTCGTGCACTACCCGCCTCCGAGTCTGAGCGCCTCGCAGCCATCCCCCGACACCCGCGCCCCCGTCCTTGAGGCTCACATCGATGTGACCTTCCCGCCTACGTGTACCATGCTCGTGCATAGCGTAGCTGACCCAGTAGGTTTTCCTGAGGAGGAGGAGGCCCGGGAGGAGGAGGGGAGTCCATGGTCGCGGGCTACGTACGATCGGCTGCGTTCGGAGCTGGGTGTCAGGACAGAAGTAGATTACATTCCTGACGCCATACATGGGCTCCTCCTCCTCGGGGTGGAGGTGCCAACTGTTGGAGGCTCAACCGGGAGCGGTAAATTCCGTTAAGGTAACACCGAGTACGGCATTTTCCGCCCTCTGCGCGTACATAGTGTTTGCCACCTCCTGGATAGAATATGTCAGACACCTAGATGCATCATCCAATAGAGAATGTGAGATGCATACTGCGGACCAATGCCCATGGCGTCAATGGCATGAAGGTTCAATGAAACGGATCAATACACCGGACCACGGGTATGACGACAGGATAATATATACAAGGACCACACAAACAGGCATACTTATCCCATCCGAAGTAGAGATAAATAGTGAACACATCTTCTAGCGCCGCAGACGGCAGGTATGCTGAGGCAAGTACATACGATGGAAAGAATATGACACACGATAAATATCACGGTAAATACTATGCAGAATCCCATCCGACAGATCGCTGACCGAAGAACAGTGCAAGTCGTTCAGGCTGGCACATGGACCGTATCAGCATCCGTGTCAAACATATAGAGAAGAAAAAGCTAGATACCAGGGCACCCAGGGCTCCCCATGTGGCGGTCGAGAATATCCTTCCTCATCAGGGAAAACCGCCTATTTCCCAAAGCACTTTCATAGTTTTGACGAGCATAAAAAGTGTTTACAAGAGTCCCAATTGGCCTCGAGTGCGCGGAGCAAACTCAACCACTTTCCAACACAAGTTCGCTAATTGGGAGATTGATGCACGGGAAAGAAGCGCTTGAAATCACCAATGAGATAATGGAAGCACTTGTAAGAATTCCAATTAGACGCCCAGAAACCAAGGAGCTCGTCTTAGGAGCATTTGTGACTACTCTCTAGCCGTTGAGAGCGCTTTCAAATATCAACAACCGGTTACTAGTTCTCTCAGATGCTTATTAATGCCTTCAGATGCACTCAGAGGGGATGACAGTGATCGTAAAAATCGTATTCGGCATTGTACAGTCATGATACAACAATAGAACACATCCAGCTGCTGAGCGTACAGAAGAGAGGTATTGTGGCTGGAGGGATGGCTGTCAACGATACAAATGGAGACGTGGGGGCGGCAACAAGGGCAAGGTATGAGACGACCAGAATGGCCACGAAGATGAAATATTTACGGCCGACCAGCGAGGTCGGGACATCAGCGTAGTCTTACACCACCTGTTGATGATGCTGCCTTGAGCTGAGTCAATAGCAGACCAACCTAGTATCATGCGCACCTCTGAGTGTGCTGTCCATGCCTCCTCTTCCATCATCCTCATGCTGATGGCTGGCTCTGGGTGCTCGACGACGGGCCGGCCTCTCCACCAGTGTTCTCAGACGACAGGCCCGCGGTTTTCATCCACCGAGAGGACAGACGATCCATGTCGAGGTTGAGGTTAATAGTGGCGCGCTGTCCTTCCGAGTCGGTCACCTCGAGTTCAGGCTCCGCGATCCTCGCAACAGTTCTGACCCACGGACCCCTTCAGTAGTTCAAGTATTTGGACGAACTTATTGAGCTTACCGTATGCAGTTGACCAGAGAGTTGTTCATGGATTTGACTAACTCGCTAATCCCCTTGTTGAAACTGGGATTCTTCGGATCAGCAAACCGGCGAAGCATGTCGATACCGGCTCTGAAGCGGTCGTGCCTGCAGATAAAATCATCAATATCAACTTTGGAAAATTGAAGCAACGCCAGGCCCAACACACTCCGGCGTGTATGTCTTCTCGTCGAAGTTGATGGTGATGTTACCCTTGAGGGCCTCCTCCAGAGTCACCAGTATCTGACAACATATAGATCAGATATTCACCGTGCATTCTGTAGAGCACTTGGTTACTCACCGCGCTGCACACAAGAGCAATCATGTTGCTCGACAGAGGAACCTTGTTGATATCGAATATTTCACGGTGCTCAGGGCGCAACGCCTCGGGATTCTGTCCCAGCCACCAATGACGAGCCATCACTTCTGCAATGGCCTCGTTGTGGAACGGGGCGTCACGTTCGGCCACCCACAGCTGCTCCATGTGAGCTGTTAGTTCTGCCGTCATCTCAATTGAGGGGCTCACCGAGGGCTCAACGTCTGGATCGGGCATGGTGAGGTTCCCGTGGTGGAAGGTGTCCGAGTCCTTGAGCCACCTGATACGCGCCTCCAAAGCGTTCTGTAGCTTATCTGCGCGGGCCACAGCGTTCAGCCTTTCGCCGTTGGGTCCAAGGTCAGAGACCTTGATCGACAGGAACTCCTTTTCCACCACACGCTTGGCCTTCTGTTTCACCTCCTGGCGAAACTGCGCTGCCAGCCTGTAGACCTGAAGCCGGGAAACTGTCACCGGGGACATCCAGAATAGCCATACCACTTACCTTGTGCCGCAGCACCTTTCTCGTGCTGAACTCAGCCATCATCTTGTCGTATCTCGCCTTGAACTTGGGTGCCCGATAGATCTTGTGCTTGGCTATGACCCTCTCATACATTGACAATGGAGCGTCCCACTTGCCGACGACCTTGTCGTTCTGACGGGGCCACGCGTTTTCGACACTGAGGTACGCCCTGAATTCTAGCTGGGCGAGTTGCACGAAAGTCCGGAACGGCTCCTGTTCGAGTTCAGCGATCACTTCCTCGGAGACCTTCGACGCTTTCGGCTTGCCCTGGGCCTTGACCTTCGCAGTCTTCGACTTCAATTGCGGCTTCTCCTCCGACTTCACAATGATCTTAAGACCTTGTTAGCGTTGTACTCCATCAACATTATCATTATCCACATACCTCGTCGCTCTCAGAGGCGTTCTCCCCGAGCTCGTCATCGTCGCTGTCTACCTTATTCTCCTCCTCCGATACGTGATAGGACTGGCTGTCGTCCCCAGAGGCAGCTTTAGATGCGTGCCGAGTGGTGCTAGTCTTGCTCTTAACCGCTCCTCGACCCGACGCTTGGGGGGCTCGCAATCCATCAGTATATTGGCTATGCATACCAGGGAAGTTGAACTCACTGTCGTCCTCAGAGTCCTCCATCTTCGAGCCTTCCTCTGACAATTGGTCCTTCTCGCTCTCTTCCTCACTCTGTACGCGTGCCGTCCCCTTCCCAGTCCGTGCTCCTGTCTCTCACATGGCCGTTAGTTTCCCTTCAGACTGGTAAAATCAATCCCACTTACGCAGACGCTGGAGCACCAGGTCCTCATCCTGGGTTAACGCAGGGATTGCGGGACGGCGTGACTCAATGACTACCTCCGCCCTCTTCTTCCCAGGTGATGGGGCTACCAGTAGTGGGGCACATTAGAGGCACGCATGCAAATGCGGTAGTACGGGCAACTCACGCGATGTAGGAGAGCTATGCGCCGCAGGCTGCGACGCCCTAGCCCCAACAGCTTTACCGGGGCTCTGCACCTTCGCCCTCTTCTTTTCAGGCCGCTCAGGGGCTCGCTGGACAAGATCTGTGTCGCTGCCTTCCTTGTCTGATACTTGCTCGGCCTTCCTCTTTCGCGGCCTCGGGCGGGGCTTTGGCTTCGGAGGCGAAATAACTGTATTCTCTGAACATCGTTAGACTATCAGGCGAGCTTCTCTACCATCCACTTGCCTCTGGCGGTTGCCTTTCCCTTTCCCTTCGACATAGCGGGTGCATCGCCATCGGAGGGCGAGAAAGATGGTTCCTCTTCCGCCTCCTCTCCACTGGTGTCTTGTTCGTCCCCAGCTACAACCTCAGGCTCTTCATCGTGGCCTTCAGCATCCTTGTCCAACATCGCCGCACTATTCGCTTGTATGGCTAGAAGGGAGTATAGTTAGCTGATTACGCTGTAGCCACTCGTAACTTACTTTCTTGACGCTCCTTGTCTGAGGCGGGACTCTTTTTCATATCCGCGAGCAACTTTCGAGCCTTTGTCATGACCTCTTTCTCGGACGCGTCAGGGTTCGTCATCCTCACGGCCTCCTTGACGCGCTGGAGAGCATCGCCTTGGTCCACTGTTGCAGAGATCGACGAGGCACCAGATTTCTTGGAGGTCGCCTTGGGCGGGGCGGGAGCCTTGGAGCTAGTCTTTTTCTTGTCCTTGGTGGCAGCTGATCGCGTTCGGCGAGTGGCCATGGTTATAGCAAAGCGAGAGTACGGCGGAGAGAGTGTGTGTTGAGGTCAAGGAACTAACGTCGCCAACGCGTCTTGCAGAAGATTTCGGAGATGCGGAGCTGAGCCGAACTCCGGGGCACCATATTGGCCGCGAACATCTGTTCCCTAGCTCTTTCCAGCGCAGGGCAAAAAGGCAACCGTGGATATGGTATGAAGCTTTGGAATTGAGAGATACCGTACTTGTTACATGGTAGGGAGAAATCGGCAGTCCACGTCAACTGATTCCAATACATGCAGATAGACGTAATGGGCGCTGCGCAGCGCTTGTGTCAATGAAAGTGTCGGTTCCCCTCCCAACCGTTTCGCCCTCCTTTCGTCCACTTTTCCATCTCCCTGTCGGTGTGGAATACTATGGAAGCACGTCGACCGACGAAGTTTAAATTGAAGTGTGTGATGCGGTGGGATGGAAAAGCAATGAAGTCGCCATTTTGCAGTGGCAAAACCAGCCCAGGCTCGTACATGCATAACTCTCCGCCCGTGTGATCTCCCACAACAAGCACAACACAGAGGGTTTTGTCTTGCCGGTCCCTGTGAGCCAAAGTGGCAACGTTGATGTTAATAACAAGTGAGAGGAAGGGATGCACTATGGAGTGCTCGTTCCCTGGGAGGACTTCCGCATCCATGCTGAGGATTTCGTACTCTTCGAGCAACGATTCCTTGATCTGTTGCATTTTAGTGAGCCCATATCAGAGAATTCACCAGTAAATATCTTGCCTGCTCGGCCATGAACTCAAACACGTCTCCCAAAATCTCCTCCAGATTGTGATATATCTCCTCGAATTTGCTCATGTCTCGAGAGGGATAAGGGAGCATCTGTGCGTAGTTAGTGCGGGAGTGATCTTCCTTCTCCATGAGAATGGGATGCAGGTTCGAAGGGATTTTATGTCCCTGGCGATGCGCCCTCATCTGAGTATTGACTGTAGACATGAGTGAGATTACAAGACGTACCCTCATGCCGTGACGATTGTACCAAGAGAAATGTAGGGCTGGGAAGCGGTAGCTTCTGCCCTCGGACGCCGAGTCGGTCTCTTCAAGATTGGCCGACTGTGCATCCAAACATGCGATCATCTTCAACCCCAGTGTCTGTCGCATAGAGTCCGGCATGCTTGAGAAGATGCAGCCCACCAAAGACCCGTGCTCATCCTCGATCCTGAGCGGACCACTGCAACGGAATTAGCACGCGTAACAGCCTGAGTGAGTAGCAGCTAACTTGGGAATCACGTACTTGGCATCTGACAGCCCGATCCTGGCGTATTCCTGATAATCAACCCGACGGCCTTTGCTGTACATACTTGACAACTGGGATGGGTCAGATAAGTCCCTGTAGGAGAACTCTACATGGATGGTACCTTCGCTCTTAACTCGGTAAGACTGTCATGTTTGCTCGCTGTCTCCGCAAGAGAACGCTGCTCTTCGGTCCATGAAAAGGCTTCGTCCTCGTCCTGTGGTACCGGGTACCGTTGATGCTGGTCCAGATCTAGCTGAAACCCCTGCAGCGTCACAGTGGCACCATGTGAGCTAGACAGCGACGGCTCGGCAGTTAGGCATGCGCCGCTGCTCTCAACCTCCATCTCATTGTCACTGATATCCGTCAAAGGTGAGGGCGGATCAAAGCTTGCTGGATCCTCATATTGAAGGCGGAATATGCGATGGCTAACGGTCGTTAGGTGAATGTGCTGAGATTCTTCGAGTACCGAAGCGCATGGCGCCCAGACGGCAAGATTTCTAGGGATAGGTTTAAACGTACTGTGATGACGGATCAACGTTTAAAATAAGGCTGATTAGAATGCACCCTATGCGCACTTACTTGAGATCCAGCGAGTTCAGTGCGTCGTCCGATTGTACTAGATTCCAGCATGCGATCTTGTCTGTTGACATGCTGAGTTCAGCCAGGACTGTCCGTGGAAACAGAGTATCGAAAGTCAAAGGAAGCAATTGGCGTAGGCTGGCGACGGCTGGAATAATGTGCTGAATGATAGCCTGACCTGCCGGTGTAGCTAGTAACAATAATTAGACCGTATACCACGAATATCTTGGTGACGCACTAGGTTCAGGATCTCGAAGCAGGTTTGACAATTGCCATGCAAGATTACCGACGGACTTCATCAAGGGCACCCGCAAATTCGCAAATGCAACAATGGCAAGAGTGTAAATCGAGCCTGAAGACGCATTAGTTCACTCCAATCTCCCAAAGCAATGATCGTGGCGTATAGCACCTCCAAGGGCAACAGCGGCAAATTTGCTAGCCGCCGCAATCCAGTACATGAACGTTCGACGACGCGGTGCTCCATCAAGGCCTCGAATGTGGCGTCGGTAGACCTCCGAGATGCTCAGCGAGTCAGCGCGGCGAAGACTGAAACAATTCTTAGAGGACACATTGCGGTCATGCGGTTGCACACGACGTACCTTGTGCATTTGCATAGCAATTGCAAATGGTGTATTATGATTAAAAACGCAACCGCCGCGCCATTGCGCTCAATTCGCTTGCATCGCTGCAGGATGGATGGCAGGCTGTCATCTAAGAAGCCTTCTGCTCCGTCCCCGTGTCTCAGCAAGGTCTGCAAAGAACTTGCGTACTCGCCAAACGAGTCCTCGGTGACAGCGCTGCCGAGGCGTACCGCAAATGCAGTTACTGACGGAGCCAGAGCCATTGCAGGCCTGCTACGCTCCACCCACTTGCGTAGGCTTGTTCCACCCGTCTTTTTGGGACAGGGGGCACCGAATGAGTAGTCGGCCCGCCGATGATGCTTCGATTTCTTGGGCTTTGGTTGAGAGCGAGCACGACTAGGTGTGATACCTGTGGAAACCAGTTGTCCGTTGTATGCTGTACTCGCGGAAGCATGGACGTATGGACTCACCACTAGACTGCGCAGTCTCCAGTGATTCCTCCTCCGTCTCCTCTGCTGCTATGCTCCCGTCCATAGAGCAACATGATAGACTTTCTTCATCTGAGGACGGCGACCTGTAACTCTTGGGAGAGGCCGACACATTCTCGGTTGCCTGCAGCCGGAATCCCTGCGCTTTTGCGGAGCCACGAAGACGGTGTAGAATGGACTGAAGAGGTTTGTGTGCGAGCGGACAGCGCTCGAGAAGCTGATCGAGTGCAATAGCCTCATCTAGAGACACCCAGAAATACCAACCGGTCGTGATATCGAACGAAGGTTCAGTTACCTGGTCTGACATGATTGGGATGTGAAGCGCTCGTCGTGCTATCTCTTTCCGAGTGTCACAAAGCTCTTTGATTGACATACATGTGATACAAAATGCTTACAAACATCGTTACAGGTCCCTACTCTATACCTCATCGATTCTCGTTTGGCCCGCGAGCCCAGCCGCCAGCACCGTTCCTCTGTACCATCTCCCGGAACCTATCTCCTGCGTGCGTTGAGACCAAGTCTCGCAGGCGATTGAGCGCGACACGCAAGATAGCCGTGATGCTCTCTTCCGCACTCAACGTCACCAGCCGTGGGTCTTGCGTGGCTACAATGAAGAGCGGATCGTCCTCTTCGAGCGTGACAGCGTCGTGCGGATAGCCACGAAGGCGGTCCATGAGGAAATTGAGTATGACGCTGTTGCGCCCCGCGATGAGCATCTCCCACTGCCGCTCATCTGGAGTCGGCCCAATCGCTCTGAACATAATGAGCGATGTTTCTACCACCTTCTTTAACTCCCAAGAAATCTGAGAGACGGCTTGCGGGGAAGCGAGGCCGCTGACCCCGTCCTGACCGATGTCATGGCGAAGCTCCTGAATGGACATCCGGCTTGAGTCAGTGGTAAAACAAAAGAATCGATGGCTTACCACGCAAGGTAACTCCTCGCACAGACGCGGTAGCGGCCACTTCTCGTCTGCAGCTTGGGAGATGACGGGGTAGTTGTTATGATTGGCGACGACGAAGTACGCTCGCTGCCCGCCATGGATCCTAGCCCCACCCACCCTGACCTCACCGATTGGCGGATCATTGCGCCGTCCTCGCGTGGTGCCCGGTCTGAAGCCGTAAGCGTTCCGGGTGGGCTGTTTGCGGAAGCCCCAGTCCGGGTTGACCAGAGGCTGCGCCTCAATAAGTCCCCGGCCCCATTTCTTGCCCATAGGTTTGGAGCACTTGAGAAGCCTGAACATGGCGTTTGAGTGACGCCCCGGTGCCTCGTACCGTTGCCAGTGGTGGCTCATAGGCGTCTGGAGGGTATCGTGCGCCTGTTCTGGTATGAATACCAGGAATATGGCCACAGCGGGCTGGCATGCGGAGTCTATCGCTCTAGCCCACTACGGGGACCTTTAGTAATGCCAAAACCACGGATACACAGCGCTGAGGGACTCACCTTCGCTGTTACATTTGGCGCGCTCTGAGTAGAACAAACGTCCAAACCGGCCACCAGGTGCAATGACCCGCCCAAATCCAACAGAAAGGACGCATCCGGTATGATCGCGTCGCCGACGGACGGCTTCAATTTAAACCGAGGCGACCACTCCATGTTGTGCGCCATCCTACCGCCTGTTTTTGAAAGCGGTGCCGAGAAAAGGTGAATCAGATTAGAGGCGAAATAGTACACCATCCCCTCATGCATACGGCTGGGCATGATAGAGGATGGAGAGAGCTTTGACGGCTTCCTTTCTCACCGTCAGCGAGGTGTTCTGGTGATCGCTCCCGGAGAGCAGTTGCCGCTTTGGGCCAGTATGGAGCCCGTGCAATGAGTTGCACGGGCGTCTTCCTATGGTGACCCACCGAGGCACGCATGTATGAGAGCCACTTCGTAAAACATCGTTTTTTTAACCAGTAGTACACGTCGCATGAAGAAATTAAAATACAGTAGAGTTTACGCATCGTACATGTCCGCTCTGAAAACACCGTCGAAGTAGTATGGCTCTCGCCCCTGCAACAGGCTGACGCGACCCCTTCCCGCCTTCATGGCACGAAGATCCAGTGCCAACCGATGGGCACAGGATTGCAGCTTGGCCAGCACGCGCCCAGGCGCGGAAAGGAGTGCCTCGGCTTCCACTTCAGGAGATCGGACTGCAAACGAATACGGCTGGAGCTCGTCGAGGTAGGAGCTGATGATAGAACGGATACAGTGGTCGAAGCGAGCGAGCCCTTCAGGTGGTGTCGTGGCGGGGCCACTGTCCATGTTGTCGGCTGGGCCATGCACTCGCTGAGTTTGAGTGTTGTCGGCTGGGCCATGCACTCGCTGAGTTTGAGAGTACATCAGGAGACGTACACAAAGTATGCGACTGACTTACCATAAATCCCGTATCAATCTCCCAGTCATGGAACTCTGCTGCACGAGCAGCGGATTCCACGAACGTTCCAAAGTCATCTCGCTGATAGGAGAGTACGCACAACTCGACTCCAGTGGCATGATCTTCTTTGGTACCCGGAATGCTATCTTCGTAGATAAGACTGTGGTCATCTTGCCAGTCGAGTTCGCCGAGAAGCGCAAGGACAAAGCCTTGAAGCTTTCCCAAAGACTGAGCCACGAAGGCCATCTAGTAGTGTGGAAAAGAGTGATTAATAAGTGAATGTCTCCGTGCTGATTTGAGTGCGTACCTTCCTAGCTTGATACATAAACTCGTCTCGGGTCTGGGCCACCATACACATGAACACTTCCGTCCCTGGCTCCAGGCTTCGGAGTTTGTCTCGCAGAATCGCACCGAACTTCACGCCGAACTGCACGGCTGACGTTGTGATGAAGCACTTTGGTGCCAGACACGGCCTCGTGACGGACCAAGTGTCAGCGCACTGTTTCATGGTCACCTCGAGGACCGCCACAAGAGGTGACGTGAAATCTTCATCGAACGTTGGTGCGATGGCCACTGCTACGCCTTCCTCAGGCCAGAAATCGAGGCTGTGGCATGTGAACATCAGTATACAGGAGGCGAACGACGTATCTAGCTCACCGCATGCAACGAAGGAATGATATCCAGTGCTTGAACTCTCCCTTGCGCAACTTCCACTTCCAGCTCCGCTCCAGCGTCTTCTGCATCAGCCAAAACTGTGCTTCGCTCATCCCCTCGATGGACTGAATAAGATAATGGTCGATCAAAACTAGTATAGATGTCGCTGAATGTGAATTACCTTCGTCACGAACCCTTTACGACCAACAGCCACCCACTCCATCTGCAGCTCCCATATAATCTTCACATACCCGCGGAGGCCATGGTATGTGTCGTGGTCAGGGCAGGCGTGCCTCAATAGCTCCCAGAACTTGTCCGGGATGACGACTTCGGTGAGAGTGTCGATAACGTAACGACCGGTGACGGCATCATCTCCGTACCCGAGGGACTTGACCAGTGGCAGTCGATCGCTGTCGTTCTCCGTAAAGGAGCGACCAGGTGAGTATATAGCCACCTGCCCTAGCTGCTGAGGATCCGGCGGTGTGCTGGGCTGGGTTTCCGCGTCCGAAGGTGGGTCAGACTGAAGACTGAGATTACTGTCGGCGATAGATTCGTGGTCTGAATCAGTATCAGAACGGGAGGCGCTGTGCATCGAGGAATCGCAGCTGGGAGACATACTGAGTCCCGAGTGTCAAGAGACGAGTTCAACGTTCAATGCCGAATGTTCGTCAGCCACTCCTGGGTCATGGGAACAGCCGGGGTACAACTCCGACACAGAGCCTCCACTGCCCAATATGCTATAATAAACAGAACGTACGAGGCTCAGCAGACCCATGCGTGCAATCACACACATCTATGGCGACGATTGTTCCCGCGAGTTCATGCCAGGGATAGGGCTTCAAGCTTCAAGTTTCGAGGCGTGCAACCTGTGCACAAACCGTAAAAGGCAAGTCCTATAATGCACCTCAGGATGACGGGTCACCGTCAGTAACTTGTGCGTATCAACAGATGTCATGACCACGCACCAGTCTCCAATACCAATGTAGTAACAGTGGTGTATCAGAAGGCTACAGTAGCCCAATTGTAATGTCCAAGGGCGGCTTCAGCCTCAAGGGATTAATGCCACAGTGAGCGTGCAACAGATTGCACAAGCCGTAAAAGGCAAGTCCCAATATCGCTCTTCAGAATGGACACCACTTCAGCGTCGAAAATATGAGATAGTCACTTATTCATTCAGCTGCGATGGAGTGAGTTCGTTGAATCCTCAGCGACTGACGCCGTGTATGGACCATAGACGGCAGTTGCAGGCCCACTGCCTGGCAACTACATCCATAGTGGGACCCACATTGACCAAGGACCACGGAGTTGGTAGCACACCAAAACCCCGACAACTAGAGCGATGAAGTGCGTGATACTGAGGTGAGTGCTCGACAGAAAAAGCGGGGAGGAACGACCTGGGAAATGGCAGGTCACTTTACCTCATAACTGGAATGAATGGGGATCAGACGCCGGCATAACCGACTTCAGGGCGCTCCGAGAGCGACGCGTTGACCTTGGGAGCGGTCTCTACTTCTTCACAACGCAGGTGAGTGAGCACATATCGCCCGTCTGGAGTGCTGATTGAAGCCATTTGTTTATTCTGGGCAGCTACGAAACACGACCGAGCATGGCAAGAGGCAAAGCCAAATCGCTCCACACCAGGAACATTGCTCCTAGCAACGCAGAGGACACCATTTGCCCTGCTTGTGACAAGCCTCTCAAATCCGCTCAAGGCGTCATGGCCCACCTGTCAACGGCTCGGTCTTGCCTGTGGTACAGAAAAGGAAAAAACCCGGAGCCAAGGTGTGACATTCCAGAAGTGGTGGAAGAGGAGGGTGCTTCCGGCGTGGACATGGATGTCGACGTGGAAGATTTCCACGACGTGCTTGAAACTAGGGACCTGTTCCAGTTCGTACGCCCCACATCTGCACCTGATTCATCCGTCTGGAATGAGGGCGAGGCTTCGACATCATCGTCTACAAGGCAGCCCGCTGCCCAACCTTTACCGATGCGCCAGGGCCAGCGTTAGATGACGACGACGACACCAGAGTAGAGGAAGAAGACGAGCTTGTTGGCAGGGTGATACGGATGGAACCAACTATAGTGGAGACGTGGAGGGCTTATTTTGGAGAAGATGAAGACGGGGATAATCCAGGTGAAGACGACCGAATGGATGTGGATGATGGTGAAGACGCGCCTCAACAGCAGCTAGACCCGAACAGCAAGTGGAAGCCCTTCGCGTCCGAGCTCGACTGGCGTGTAGCCATGTGGATAGTTCGAGAGGACGTCGGTCAGAAGTCGCTCAATCGATTTCTGAGCATACCGGGTGTACGTCTCTTTATTTCTATGCTGGACCAATCTCAACTCAGAGTGGACGCTTGTAGGTCGTTGACAAGCTGGGTCTAACGTTCAAGGATATACGGGAGCTCTTCATGAAGATCGACGACATCCCAGACAGGGCAGCCTGGAAGACATCATCTCTGGCATTTCCCGACCGCCCGGATGAGAAGCATCTAGTTCGATATCGAGACATCCTTGAAGCAATCAAAGCGCTTCTGGGCAACCCTTCCTACGCAAAGTACATTGTGTATCGACCGAAGCGTGTCTTCACTGATCGGTCCAGGACGAAGCGTATTTTCACCGAGATGTGGACGGGACTGTGGTGGAATGCGGTACAAGTGAGTGTCCATTCAATAATGTGGAATGCTACATAAGATTCTGAAGAGTGGGCAATAGAAAATGATTCCTCGAGAGCACGCCATCGCCCCTGTCATTATTTCCACAGATAAAACGCAACTCACACAGTTCTCCGGTAACAAAGCGGCGTACCCGGTGTACCTCACCCTGGGCAACATACCTAGAGCGATCCGCCGCAAACCGACCGAACACGCCTGTATCCTCCTGGGATATCTGCCTGTCACCAAAATTGGCAAGGCGCAGCTCGGCAAGCGTGAACGGAAAGCGAGGGGCCAGAGACTCTTTCACGCGGCAATGCGTATCATTCTGCAACCTCTTGTGCAAGCCGGCTTGGACGGCATCGAGGTCACCGGCGGTGACGGCTCCGTCCGCCACGTTCACCCCATCCTCGCTTCGTACGTCGCAGACTACCCTGAGCAGTGTCTGGTAACCTGTTCGAAGTACGGTACGTGCCCGAAGTGCCTATGCCCTGCAGACAAGTTGCAAGACGATGTCGCCAAGGAACCACGAACCCCCGAGGAGACGGAACGCATCATCCGGGAGGCACGAGAAGGAAACACCGCCGCCGCCGCCGACGCCCTGTGTATGGAACAGGAGGTCTGCGGCGGTGTGAAGACGCCGTTCTGGATGGACCTGCCGTACACTGATATCCACATGTCCATCACCCCGGACGTGTTGCATCAGCTGTACCAGGGGGTGTTCAAGCACCTGGTCTCGTGGTGCCAGGACCTTCTCAGCCCTGAGGAACTAGACAACCGTCTCCGGTGTCTACCAGGCGCTTACGGCATCCGGCACTTCAAAAACGGGATCTCGTCGCTGGCCCAGGTGTCGGGCAAGGAAAGAAAAGAGATGGCCCGCGTACTCCTTGCTTGTCTTGTGGGAAAGATACCCAAGGGCGTCATGCTCACCTTCCGTTCCATCCTAGACTTCATCTATCTCGCGCAGTACCCGACTCACGACGACACCACTCTAGGGTATATGACCGACGCTCTGAAGACGTACCACAAGAATAAAGACGTCTTGATCAAGCTTGGAATCCGCGACAACTTGAACATCCCGAAATTTCACTCACTCCTGCATTACGCCGACTCCATCCGTCAGTTCGGAACCACGGACAACTACAACACGGAGATGTTCGAACGTCTCCACATCGACTTCGCCAAAAAGGCATGGCGCGCCTCGAATCACCGGGACGAGTTCCCTCAAATGATGAAATGGATCACACGGCGAGAGAAGATGGCGGCATACGAGGCCTTTCAAAAGGAGTGCCAGGCGGAGGAGGTAGCTGAGGACTTGGACGGTGAGCCTGAGGAAGCCGCCTGTCATCCAGAAGAGGTCGTCGACGTTGGGAACGCCATCAAGATAGCTAAGTATCCTCCAGCCCCTCAGCAAAATCTGGCTCGTATCCAGGAGCAGCACAAAGCTCCTGGATTCTCAAATGCCTTGGTCGCCTTCATCAACGACATACAGCCACCGGAACTTCGCCTGGGTCGAACAGATATCGCACTAACGTGGCTACCGTTCGACCGAGTGGACGTGTTCCATAAATTCCGCTTCAGTCCGTTCTCACTGTCGGACGGTAAGGTGGAGGAAGATGCTGTAAAGGCCATTCCGGGATCCGTTGTTAAAGGCCGGAAAGCACGCTATGACACCGTGATTGTCCTCGAGAATGGGGAGGCGGAGTCCACAGGTGTTAGAGGTAAGCTCATCAGTTCCGTCATCACGACCTGGCCTCTCACAAAGAACTGTACAGGTACAAGAGCCGGGAGAGTAAAGGTTATATTCAAGCTGCCTGAGAAGCTCCCGGCTCGCCAAGGCGGCGGACCTTCACCCGCATGGTGGCCCAAAGAACCACTTGCGTACGTCGAGTGGTACACAAGATTCGCAGGTGCCGCCGATCCCGTTCACCTCATGTACACGCTAAATCGACCACCGCTAAGATCTGACGGGCTCCCTCCGGGCAACATCATTCCCCTCTCACACATACGTCAGTCCTGTCAACTTGTACCAGGTTTCCCTGATGGGTCCTGCGGTGCTGTTCCCTTGGATTGGAACTCGGAGAACGCACTGGACAAAGCCAAGAGATTTCTATTGAATAATTGGGCTGGAATGTACTCATATCAGACGTTGTGGTAGTTCCCTATATCCATCTCTAATTCATTTACAATGCACACAAATCCGAGAGCTTCGCTTGTGAGCGCTTGTAGCGGACACTTCGCGGTTGCAACGCGAGACGCGCTGCTTCAGATTCCTCCGGCGACTTGTCACTCTAGCAGACGCCCCTCCTCTTGCTCCAACAGCAGACCACTTGCTTACTCAGTAGAACGCTACAGTGGACCGCAGATCACTTGTCCGCACCATATACCGATTGCTTAACCCACAAGAATGGGTCGTCCTGATCCTCGAGTGCTTCGGCTGCTCGCTCCAGCTCTTCCGACCTATGCGATTGCTGCTCACTACTCGCGGTGCTGTCGAGTGGGACCGGAGATCAACCATGTCACAGTGGTTTGCTTGGAGAGAAGGTACTTCGGTGTTCTGTTTGAATACGTGAGTGCATATATTCTATTCCTCGGCATAGATTGACGTGCTGCGATTCTACTCTAGTGCATGATGTACGACTGCTCGGTCTGTCCAGCCACGCGCAGCGTGGAGCAAGGGAATAAGAGGGCTCGGATGCAAGCTCTGGTAGCGGTGGACTCGCTGGATCCTCCAGCCACGCTGAGCGGATGGGTTCTCTTGGGGTCGATACTGGAGAGTCACGTCGGAGTTTTCATACCGAGGTGTTTGCAGGGGCCGTCCGTGAAAGTTGTTGTGGAAACTCTGGTGTTTGCTTTGGTGAGTTGTAGAGCCTCTAGAACGGTATTGTGACGTGCTCACGCTATGCCCTCTGGTTTAGGATGCATATCCTCCTTTGTCGCTCCCTCTAATATGGGAGATACACGGGGATGAAATAGAAATCTCGCTCAGTCAACCCGTCATGATACAGCTCTTCCGCGGGCTAAACGTGTGGAAGAGCCATCAGGGACCACTCGGAATGACTTTCGATTTCTTCCACGTCCCCGCCAACAAGTTCATCCCTGCGTGTCTGCGTCCCCAAGTACCCTTTCGCCTCGCCTTCCCTCTCCAGTACACGCCTGTCTTCAAAGACTCAGCGGTATCTATCACCGTGCATGCCGACAAATACGCTGGTGGCCAGAGGCCTATGCCTCCCATGTGCTCCATGAAGGCCGAATTCTTGGACTTCGACTTTGTCTGTCCTGTGGACTTGCCGCAGCCCCGCAAATGTCTTAAGGCCAAGTGGAGAATCGAGCACCGTGGCAGCCCCCAAGGAACTGTTGCGGTGCGACCTCTCATGGGCGAAGACGGGTGTACAGTGGAGAACCTCGTGACGCTCGACCCAGACCCGGACTTGGACTCGGACTTGAATTCGGACAGATCAGAGGCGGTAAATGGTGTGGTTGCAACGGCTGTTGCTTATGGCGTAGAGGAACTGGACGCAGTGGAGATCTGGGAGATTCTCCCAGGAGGCAAGGAGATCCCATACGTCGAGGGCGAGAGGGCCGCTGAGGAGTTTCAGCGTTCGGAGGTGGAGGTCTGGGAGATCAGGCCCAACGGCTTTCTTGTTCCCTGTATTTAGTGAGTGAGACATGTATCTGCGACGAATGAAACGTATATTTCTCTCCCATTTTGAGCGGCGGATCCATGAACAACAAGTGTTTTTCAGGTGCTCGAACTCTGTTGCATCCTCTTCACTGGGCGACCTCAGAATAACTTCAGCACTCGTCAACGTTCTAGCACACAGGGGTATTTATTTTGAGCAGCGTGAGTTCCAATCCTCAGAATAATATCTATACTTCCTCCGACCGTACGGTGTGGCCACGGGCGCTTCATTGCAACAAAGACGCGCTGAACCTTCCCACGAGCTCTCAGTCTCTTTCAACTGCTTGGGTTTGCTCAAATTCGCTTTTACCTGTGTTGCTCGCCACTTCCCCTCCCATTCTTCACTATGGCTGGCATCTACATCGATCGGAGAGTCCTCCCCATCATTGCTACCCACAGAGCTCCTACCATCAGCTCCGTGGAGTACTTTGGAGCCACCCAGCTATGCCCCTTCAAGACCGGTCTAGCTCACATTACCGTCATGTGCCTGGACAGGGCACACATAGGAGAATTATATGACTATGTACGTGCGATTCATTGACGAATATGGGCAGTTGTACTAACGGGTTAACTCACCAAGTGTTCGATGTACGGACCGGACGCTTGCACCATGCACCAGACCGATCATGTCATGCAGCCGACGGATGAGGAGCGGCGCCTCATTCTCGAGGACGTCGACGCAACGAGGCAGACGGACGACCCGATTAGGCTGGGAGGGTGGGTGTTTCTGGGGGCGGTCGCGCAGTTCTACGCCGACCAGGTGCGAGTCCCCCCTCTGTTGCGGGTGCGTGAGGATGGACAGCTACCGAGGGTTGCGGTAGTGGAGACATTGTTCTTCATAAAGGTACATTCCACGAGTTCTGTAGCGACTTAGCTTAATACTGACTTCTGGATGGATACAGAACGCCTCTTCGCCCATCAGCATCCCACTCCTCTGCGAGATAGGCCCGTTCGGGCTGCAGATCGAAATACCCGGTCCAGCCCACCAACCGCTCATGCAGCAGGTGTTTCCGGGCCTAAATCCGTGGAAGGATTCGGAGGAACGCCGCAGCTCCTTGGGCGTGACCGGATTCGACCTCTACGATGTCGACCAGGAGACGTTCTACCCGACGATCTTGAGAGGGAACGTCCCCATACGCTTCAATTTGCCCCTCCAGCAGATGCCAATCTTCAAGCTCTCCCATGTGGGCACGACGCCCAAGGTTTACAGCTACGCCCACGGTATCTACCCTGACATCAAACCGCTGTGCTCCATGAAGCGTCAGTTCATGGACCTGGAGTACGTCTGGCCCCAGCTTCCCCTTCCACGCGCGTACATGGAGGCGCAATGGAGTGTCGTTAATGCCGGACCCCTCGGAATCGTGGCCCAGCGCCCTGCCTTGGACGAACCCGGCTGCACGGTCGTAGTACCTCAGAATTGGCCGGTGGCGGATGATCACGCTGACGAGAACAGCGGCAGCAATGATGCGGGGGAGGAAGCGATGGAGACGGACGATCCAATGGGATACTTTGACTGGAACGACGAGGGGTTCAAGTTCATTGGGCAAGAGGATTTCTAGCGGCCAATCTCAATGTAATACTAAGACACTGGTAGTGTAGTGAAACTTTCGTGCTGTATCTGTCAGATAAACGTTGTATCCAAACTGTAGAACAGTAGTCTCTAGGTACCAATATCATATTCAATGTATACGCAGGCTGATTGAGCATAGGCTATCTGGTAAACTTGCACAAGACGGCTTCATAGATGTCAAAGTCTACAGTGTGCTTTTACTAAAGAACGAATGGGTCAAAGCTAGCCGAAGTGCTTTCAACCGCTCCAGATGAAACGAAATTGCTTGGAAGCGATTAAAGTACCTTCAAAAGTGTTGGACTGTCTTGAGGGGGAAAGTGGTTTTTCCTGATGCTGTTGCACGACCAACCGCATTTCGGACAGACAAATTTACCCCCGGCTCCGCTCAATACGGTGTACTTCGCCGCGGGTACGGACATCGTGTACGGTGTCATGGCAGAGGTGGTCTCGTCTGTGCCTTCGGAAATCGACATAGATGATTTCCATGAGAAGCAACTTGGAGGTCATCCGAGTCAGTACGGTGGGTCAGAGTATCGGTAAATGAGAACGTACTTTGCGGAAGTTTGAACCGGTTCTCGGGCGTATGCCGTGGTGCCTACGGGGGCGTCGAGGGCTGGCGTAGTCTGACGGTTGTAGTAAACCATTTCGGTGCTGGACTTGCGACGGTTGGTAGGACTTCTTGCTGGGGGAACTGTCACCTTCTCCTGTGGTTTTAAACCAACTGGGCACAGCGTAGTCGTGCATCATCAAGGCCACCGATGCATGGAGTCGAGTCCCTAGAGTTAGCAATGTTTCCGTCCTCCGCGACACCCCGGTGCGCCCAGGACCGTTGTTGTTACCGATCCGAAGGACGGGATGCAGGAGGCTGAGGTCCCAGCAGACTAGTGCAGAGCACGGGTCCACCCGAGGGTGTCCCGAGGCTGACCCGCACCCTTACCCGTGAGGGTATAGACCCGCGAGAACGGGTACGGGTTTGTGCGCGGGTCGTGCGGGTCTGGGCGCGGGTCATGCGGGTTCGAGCGGGTCGCGGGTCATAACATTATATTGCAGAGTGTATCGTAAGGCTCGAACTGTATCTAGTCAACGTCGATGACCGGCCGCTCGTAATCCTCTGCACCAGTGTCAGGTTGCGAAGTAACTATGCTTACATCATCATCTTCGACATAACCCTTGAGACTCCAATCACCCAGACAAAGCAGCGCGCGGATTGATTGCAACGCCAAGCCATTCCGCACATGTGGAAGGATGAGACGGCCGCGACTGAACATACGCTCGACGTCCGCAGAGGTAGCTATTGATAGAAAAGCCATGACATTAGTAACTTCCGACGCCCAACAAGAAGACGTACCGGGAATGGTTAGATAGCTCTTGGCCATCCGCGAGAGGTTGGGGAATTTGCGACGACGCTCATGCCACCATTTGAGAGGGTCATATACAGCCTCGACGTCAGCAGCGAGGTAGGTCTCGAGCTCGTCTGCAACCTTCGTCGGCTTGGGCAGTGCGAGAGCAGGTATGTTGTCGAACATATTCTTTGACTGTAAGGTGTGAGCAGCGGCCACGTACAAGAACGAAGACACATACCTTCTTCCTTGGAGGCGGTTGGAGCCCATTCAGCTGTCTCATGGATGACCATGGTACAGCCGACGTGCAGTCTCGTGGAATGGGATGGGATGGGCCGACCTCGGCCGACCGCAACTGTCTCATGGAAGGTGATTGAGTCGGCCGAGCACAAGGCGGGCAAGGCGGCACAAGGCGGGCAAGGCGGTGCGTGGGATGATTGGCTGACCCAGACATTCTCGCCCAGCCGACCATTCTGTCTCACCCAAGATGATGCGCTATCCGACTCTCGGCTGGAGAAAATCTGTAACTGATCACCGTCTTGATTCAGCCGACTGTCTTGTCTCGCCCAAGACGATGCACTATCCGACTCTCGGCTGGAAAAGCTTTGCAGCCGACCACCGTCTTGATCCAGCCGACCTTCTCGTCTCACCCAAGACGATGCACTATCCGACTCTCGGCTGGAGAAAATCTGTAGCCGACCACCATCTTGATTCAGCCAACGGTCTTGTCTCACCGAAGACGATGCACTATCCGACCATCGGTTGGAGAAGGCTTGCAGCCGACCACTGTCTGGATTCAGCTGACCGTCTTGTCTCACCCAAGACAATGCATGAGCCGAGCATCAGCTGAGGTATCTTTCCTGGCCGATATCCATCTTGACTCAGCCGACCGTCTTGGACCTTCTTGACCTTCTTGACCTTCTTGACCTTCTTACTCACTAAGACCTTCTTGACCCAAGGTAACGGTTGGCTCATCTTGGTCAATACCAACATGTTAATGAGGTATCTAGGTGGGCAAACACCAATGAGGTTTCAACATGGAAAGTGTCAAGGAGGATATCAAGATGGCGAGCATATTGAAGAAGCCTTCTTGGAGGTGTCAAGACGGACAAGTGAAGACAGACAAATTAAAACGAACAAGTTAAGACGGACAAGTTAAGACGGACAAGTTAAGGCGGACAAGTTAAGGCGGACAAGTTAAGACGGACATTGTCAAGACGGACATTGTCAAGACGGACATTGTCAAGACGGACATCTCAAGACGGACAAGTTGAGATGGACATCTCAAGACGGACATCTCAAGACGGAGAGCTCCTTGGAGGTATCAAGGCGGACTGGTCAAGAAGCCTCCTTGACACTCACCGTCTTGAATCGTGAATCGTGATAACCTCCTTGACATTGACAAGGCAGCAAGTATGCATCTTGTTTCTTCACTCGACTTGAATGGTATGTACGTGCAAAACTGTATGCTGTTTGCTCATTGGTTTGGGGCCAATGGTGTGGATGTATTATTGAACATGTCCAATATATGTTTGTACCGTGACTGTGTCTACTATAGACAGTCATTACGGTGTTGAGGTGCAATACACCATGTAGTAACTGTATATCAGCAAATAGAGATACAATGGTAAGACACTGAGGTATTCCTTGTTCTGTTAGAGTGATTCCTGAATGGCTCACAGCAATTGACAATGATGATACTTCGCTGATCTACTGAATTTGCTGTAGAACTACATGTAGTAGATTAGGCAAGCCACTCACGTGGGCCATTAGCCTCATTGTTGTATATGTAAAGAGCACTTTGGCTTTGTGTAATCTCAGCTCATACAGGAAGAGGATCTCAGTATATGTCTCAAAAATGATATGTTGTTTGGAGATATTGAGAGGCATGTGGATTAAATCTCAGCTTCTGCAAGACAATTGTTTCAATCAAGTACATACAGAAGTTGTATTCATGCTGTGTCTATGGTACATGTTGCTGCTGGCAATTCTCTGAAGCAATCTGGCAATGTCATAGCTTGAGATAGCTAAGAAGGTTATACATGGAGAGCATGTCTTAGACAAATGCATCCCACGGTTCAATTCTCACAGAATTGTATACAAGCCATGTACTGCATATATTCATGCTTGGTACAAAGTCTCATAGCATATGGCAGCACAGAGGTGAAGTTATAATGAGAACGAGACCATCCCGGGTGACTCGGGGACATGACCGAGGCAATGACCGAGGGCAAATCACCGGAGAGTTCCCACATTTAATGAGCACTCTCTCTGGCTGCATACTTGTTGTCCAATGTTCCTTCATACTTCTATACTACTGAATCACAACAAGGATTGTACTGAACATATGATTATGATATTTTGAAGTAGTATTAGCCTCACCCACGCTCCCTCTCGTCCAAGATATTGATTATTGTTACTAGTACTACTTTTATACCTAACTTCACAGACAATGCATCTCAGTCATTTGCCTTCGCATTCATTTTCAAGAGACTGAGTTCTTCATACACTAGCGAACTTGAGAAACAGGTCAGCGAGTGCGTGAGATGGTGGGCAAACAAGACAGCAGGCAATGAGAACGGCCAATGTACAAGACGGCGGGTGAGCAGAACAGCAAGTCGGGCCATGTGCAATATGGTGCGCGAGACAGTAGGATAGGAGAGACGAGTAGGACACTGGTTGTAATATGGTAGATAGGCGGGTAGATAGGCAACGCGGTGGACAAAACCGTGACAGGATTTGGGTGAGATGGTAAGTAGGCGAGATGGCGAGCAGGTAAGACGGTAGGCCAGCGAGATCGGCGACAGACAGGCGGAAACGGGCGGATGAGAGCCTCCCGGGGTAGCGAGAATGTTGAGCAAGGGTGTATGCACGGAGTGGGGATGTAGAGAGGACGAGGCCGGGGGTGTGTCGCACGATTGTGTGAGGAAGGGTGGAGGGCGACAGGCAGGGGTATTCAAGTTTACCGTGGTCAGCCCTTCTCATTTCTCCTCTCTGTCGACCTCCCTGCTCCTCTCCTTGCGGTGACTCGTCCTTGCGTTAGTCGGGGCCTCCTTGGGGTGCCTTGAAGCACGCATTGACATGTCGTACGAGGCGCGGGCTCACGGACGAGCGAGCGATCATGTGGACGAGCGAGTGATCGTGTGGACGAGCGAGCGATCGTGTGGACAATCGGGTTGATGAGTGGGCTGAGCAGAGGAGAGCGCGGGCGACAGTGGAGAGCGTGGGCGAGAGGGTGTAGGCGGGGCGTGGGCGAGAGGGCGCGAGCAAGAGCGCACGGGCGAGAGGAACGAGGAGCGCGTGGGCGAGATGGCACATGGGCAAAACGGCACCGCGGGTGAGACGACGGGCGGGTGAGACGACAGGCAGGTGAGACGACAGGCGGGTGAGACGACAGGCGGGTGAGACGATGGGCAAGATGACGGGCGAGATGCAGGCGAGCAAGACGGCCGGCAGGCAGCAGGAGTACAATATCAAGAGCAAGCGAGACGGCGGGCGAGACACGGAGGTGGGACAGAGAGATGCCGAGCCTATGAATCGGTGGGCCTGCGAGACGGTGGGCCTGCGAGACGGTGGGCCTGCGAGACGGGTGGGCGAGACGGTGGGCGTGTGAGACGGGCGTGCGAGACGGTGGGCGTGCGAGACGGTGGGCGTGCGAGATGGTGGGCGTGCGAGACGGCGGGGGTGTGTGATGGGGATAGCGTGACGAGACGGAGGGCAAGGGCTTGTAAGACGGCAGGCTCGTAAGACGGCAGGCACGTAAGACGGCGGGCGTGCAAGACGGCGGGCGTGTAAGGCGGCAGGTAAGACGGTAGACAGGCAAGACGGCGTGCGAGCAGGACAGCAGGTGTGCAATTACACAGGGGATGCAGGCAAGACGGTATGCGCGCAAGACGGCGGGTGACATGGTGGACAGGCAACCTGGTGAATGAGAGGGCAAGGTGGTGCGTACGCAGGCGAGTATGTAGACGGCCCGGGGTGGCGGCGGCGGATAAGCAGACGACAGGGAGCTGGGCTGTCTGCAAGGCGAGCAGCACGCGCAATGTTCTTCGCATCCATCGCACAGGCTCTTGTGAGGCAGGTGTCAGCATAGATACATTGGATGGGAGCGTACCTGCATGTTCTGAGCTATATGATGCTCCCCCTCGGTACACCCTTTCTTCCTCTCCATTACAACACTCGTCTCACGTTCCGATGCTCGTTTCCGAGTTGGGCCTAGGTGATCTTGCCACAGGAGGGCTTGGTGAGGGTCGTATGGCCAGGCTGTGTGTCAAGAGGGTCGAGCGATTGGCAGTTTCAGCAGTGATGCAGTGAGAATTGCCTCGTTGAAATGTTGAAGTTTCCGAGTAAGTAAACACGTCCGAACGCGCGCCTGATCGCAACGCGCTGCAGCGCGGCGCGTCACCGCGTCACCTCTCGTTACGCTTGGGCATTCACCAGCACAGACCGACACCTCAACTGCGTCAGCCGACGCTTTGAGTATACAAGCAGAGCCTAGCCGACCATTTCACCGTCACGATTGCGCATTCACCAGCAAGCCGTCGCCTTAACTGCGCCAGCCGACGCTTTGGGCAGTGCGGGCTGCCTATAAACTTAGCGCGACACCATGGACGTGTCACAGTCGGGCATTCACCCGCAAGACGACGCCTTGACTGCGCCAGCCGATGGCTTGAGCATGCAACAAGAGCCCAGCCGACCATTGAACATTTGAACTATTGATTAGGGTACTGTATACATCCCGCCCAGGCAACTACATTATACGCCTCTGTCGGCTGTACGATCCTCATCGTACAATCCGACGCGTCGGCCGCCGTCGGCTCATTCGATGGTGTTCCGCGAGACTGCGCGTCGGCTGTAGGATGAGGATCGGTGAGAAAGCGCTGCTTGGTGTGGCGGTTGCTCGTCCTCACTCTGCTCAGTCTCGCTGCCTGTCACCTCGCTATCCTTCTTGCCATGGCGTGACAGCCAGTCTGCGTATTCATCGCGAACAAGCTGTTCGGCTGTCTTGATCCAGCCACCCTCCCACCGCGCAGACTCGAAGTATTTCAACTTGTGACGCGGATGCAAGACTACGAGAAATTAGTATAATGAAGAGGCCGGCAGTGGCAGTGCGGCATGTACTGACCCATTGCAATACGGTACGCATTCGACTCGTCAGTCTTACTGTAGTAACGGTTCAACGTTTTCTTGGCGAGACCAACTGCGGCGCGGATTGACGGGAGCACAGTTGCTTTGAGCGAGTAGTCTGTAAGATGTTCATCAAGGAGGTCCATGGCCGGGATGACCATGGCGAGGTTGGGGCTGTCGCGTGAGAAGAACTCCGTCCCGTCGACGAATATCTGAGGTGCCGGCAGTTAGCGGAGACTCGTGTTGAGTGACAAAACGTGACGAACCTTGAGAACGTCACACAGTTGAGTCACGATCTCCCACTCGTCGTCGTTCAACTCCAACCGCCGCAGGTCCATCGTCCGGTCACTGGTAAGTCCGTTGACCGCATCACGGTACTCTAACGTGAATGCTAACATCCCATGGGTCGAGTTCCAGCGCGTGCGAACATCGCGTGGCATATTCTCTATCGCCAGCTCGAGCTCTTCAAGCATCGCGTGCCAGGCTGGAAGGAGCTTGGTCGTGGAGTTGATGATGGATTGCGAGAGCCGGCGAAGCTATCCTAAGGTGAGTCGCTGATCTGATATCATTACAGCCAGTATTAACCAACTTTTGCGAGCACGAGCTTGACAGGGCGCGTCGTGGCATCTAGGGCCTTGATCTCCTCCTCCGTCATGCCCTGCCGTTCATCCACCCATCCCTCGACATTGTCATCATCGTCATCGTCGAGTCCACTGACATCCCATTCCCCAACAACGTCGTCATCATCCTCTGGTCCTTCAAGATCATCTGCCAGCTCGCGCAAGACGGCCTCTGCTGCGTCGAGGGCTGCAGCCTCGGCACCCTTCTTGCTTCGCGTGGTGTCGAACTGCCGCAGCAACGTCTTCACCACAAGATTGAGGATGTGATCGAAGCAGCGAACGCGCGCCGCCTGGCCTCGAAACGACCCAACAAGCTGGCAGAGCTCGTCGATCATGGTATCGTTCGACGATGCATTGTCTGCAGTGACAGAGAGAATCTGTTTGGAGCCCTTGGTGAGTCCATGCTTGAGAGCTCGTGTTTTGCCTGTACCTTATTGCTAATACCGAAGTCTTCGAGCATGTCTGCAAACACGCCCGCGAGGTTCAAGCCTGAATGAGACTTCGCAAGCTCAATGAGATCGAGGTTCAGCCGAACGGGAACACCGTTGTGCTCGAAATGGACGGAGAAGGCTACCATAGCCTTGTGATTGGGTGAGGTCCAGCAATCGGTAGCGAAGTTCAGCTCGCCGTCGTAATCCTAAGGTATGTTATAAGATAGTTTTATGTATTGATTTCGCGTACTGACCTGAAGCATCTTCGCAATACGAGCACGCGTGCGGATGAAGACACGCTGAACGTCGCGCGCGACCGTCCAGCGAGATGGAATATAGTATTCTGGCCTCCCTGTTTTCATGAGGCTCAGAAATGCGCGGTCCTCGACGATCGTGAAGGGCCGCAGGCTTTCGGCAACCCAGCGCACGATCTCAGCACTGATAACTCGTGTAAGTAAGTACTTGTCTCCTATCCATCAATGTCAATGCTTACCGAGTCTCGTTCTTCGTATGCTGACGCACTGAGTAGGTTACCTTTCCCTTGCCTGTGCGAGTGAATGACACCGTGAGATCACCGGATCGTAGGTAAGTCTTCACGTCATCGCGGGCCTTCTTGATTGTCCCGATCGCATCCGCAGCATCCAGAGCTTCCTCGCTGAAGCATCTTTTGACGTGTCTGCGTAGATTGCTCGTGGACGAGCGGTCTTTCTTGTCAAGCCACCGTTTGATGGTGACATTGCAGCCATGGTTCATGCACTCGAAGACGTGCGCACGCTTGCCGTCGTCAGCGATGTGTATGGTAACTTCGCGCTTGTAAAAGGCATAGATGGGTGCAACCCAGTCTTTGCTAAGACACTCTGTGCAAGTGAGAGGTCATGGTGAGCACAGGTTCTTCGGACACAGCATACACTCACCGAGCTCCTCTTCAGGAGTTTCTTCCTTCGCGGGTGCCGTTTGCTTGCGGCGCCCAGAGCTATCAACCTCGACAATATCGTCGTCATCATCGCTCGACTCAGTGTCATCTTCGTCGACGATGTCAGCGACTTGTGGACCAGGCTTGGCGGGCGCGGGTGCCATGCTCTTCACGGGCACTGGCTTGAGAACTTTCCTTGCCACTGCCAATTGCTTCTTCGATGTCGCCGGAGGCTCCTTCGGCGCCGCAGTGGTGAGTACCTTCTTCGATTTGGTCTTTTCTGCTGCTGCTGCTGCTAACACTGCGCCCTTCTCCGAAGGAATTCGAGCGCGCTTCCCCGATGATTCGGTGCTTCGAGAAGGCGGGGTAGAGGTGGACTTAGGCATTGTGGCAGTGGAACCTTGTGTTTCAGCCTAAAGGTAGACCCGAGAGACCGCTCTGGCTTGCGAACTTGTGTATAGCAGTTCATTGATAAGGTTTCCAAGCCACTCGGTGTTCGCCGTCGAAAGTCTGAGTCGCCCAGCTGTCCAATGAAGGAACTTAGCCCACGGGTATGGCTGCGGGTGCGAGGGTTGGCCGAAGCTGACCCCCACCCTTACCCTTGGTGACCCTTACCCGTGACCCGCGCGGGTTCGGCGGACCCTTGCTCTGCACTACAGCAGACCGTCAGCCTTTGTTCACAAGATAGAATTCAGACGGGGTGATGCCTGAGCAGAGAACAATATGAAGCCACCCAGTGAGCGAGATCAACGTTACATTCGCTGCTCTTTGGACACAGGTAAGCCTATCAGCCGGAACGAGTGGCAGTCTGGTCGTCTCAGTACAGCCTAGTTGGCTAGAACAGATGGCGTACCTCCCGTAAGACTCGGACACTCAACCTGCCATCAACCTGCCAGTGGTGATTGACGGTGGCTAGAATTGATGTTCATGTCAGAATCTACAGTTTGAAACACGTAAAAAGGATCTACCATTGTATTGTCGATACTCGGAGTGACATTCCGTTGAACACGACGGGGTTTACGTGGTGGCTAATTGAACATGTAACGCTCGCTCCGCGAACAACACGAAGATTTCCGGGCAACTCGGCTGACAGCCACCTGAGGTGTCTGAGCGAAGTTTTGAAGCAGTGAAGGAATGAACATGTTCACGGGAGAACGGCAAAAGCGATCGAACTTCAGGCGGCCTCCAAGTGACATTGAACATAATGTCGTGAATCCCGAAGGGGAAATCGCAACAGTGCCTCGTCGTGTAGACACTCCTCCGAGTCCTCAACAATCGATTGGAGCGTGAAATAGATTTTTGAAATATGGGCTGTTCGTGCGATGCTCACTACGACTGTCGTTGGCTGCCAGCGCGACGACCCGTGGGATCAACGTGATGTTCACGTACTATTATTATGGGCCTGCGTGAAGCACGGATTGTCCGAGTCCGGGGTGTGCAAGACGGCATCGGGACAAAATTGCGGTGCTATGTCTATAGCCCGCACTGACTCTATCAATCTACTAGCTAACAACAAATCAGAACTCGGAACTGGAGACGAAGTGCTCTCACCTCGCGACATCTAGGTAGTAATCAAATCAGTGAAACGCAAGCCGGTGACGTATGTACGGTGTAGAGACTCGACTCGAGGCTGTGTCACAGCTTGGTCATAGCGTGGTCACAGTTCTGTCACTATCCTTCCGTTATGGTGGCCGTTGGTGGCGGCAATGGTGGCGCCGCAGCCGCGGCTGGGCGGCCAGTAGGGACGTTCAAAGTTGCTGGAGCTCTGGAGCTCCAGCTGGAGGACGCTGGAGCTTGGAGCTTGGAGGCGGCGGTTCTCGGGGTTTGCCGCTAGGCTTTTCCGAGGCGTGCGCGCTGGTCACTGTCACTCGCCGGTAGCATGTGTGACTTCCCTAATGCAGTATAAGTACCATACATGCTCGATGCTCACCACGCCTTGCATCTAGTCTCTTCAGAAACACTGAGGCAGCTCGTGAGCTCTTGTGTGCTGTCGTAGATAAAATAGGTGCACCACTGTGCGACACGAGAATTAGGTGGCCGCAGTATGCTGACTAAGCTGTCAGCCACCCACAAGTTAGTCCGATGTAATGGGCAAGGTCGGCTCGGGCGGTCGTAGTGGCTACGATCGCACGGGACGGCGGAATGAGCGAGAACGGTCACAGTACCGACCCAAATACTAGTGTTGGAAAGGCGAGAAACTACGGTACAGGCTGGCACGATATATCTACGTGCTGACATAAGCATGTGGCGCGCCCGTTACATCCGAACAGCGCGAACGAGTCTCTGTGTTTCCTAAATTACAGCCACGTACTGTAGTTTTAATATTGCTGTAATGATCAGATTGTATGCTGTGGGCGAGTGATGCTCCGATCCCCGCTGGTGTAGGCTGGTGTAGTCGGTGTTGGACGAGCTGTACTGCCTAATTGGGCAAGTGCATCGTCGAATCCCTAAACCGACATGCTCAGAGTGTCGTGCAGTGGCGGCAGAAAGGTGAAAGTGCCAGACCGTGAAAACACCTCCATTCAAGACTACTGCGAAGAATCCAAGCCTGAATACCCAGCCTAAATGTCCAATAGGCCTCGTAGTATTCGCGCCACACACTGTGACATGACATAAGCACACTGTGGCTGGAATTTCCGGCGAGACCACACCGGTCGCGCAGCTGACGGCATCCCCCGAGGGCGAGCTCCAGCCTCCAGCCTCCAGAGCTCCAGAGCTCCAGCAACTTTGAATGTCCCTACTGACGCGGAACCGGTAATGCAAACGGGCACAGTAATGCAAACAGCCGCATTTCTCCCCTCATACTGAGCCGTTTACCGGGCCAAAAATTCGTATACGACTGCTACATACTACCTTAATATCATATATGAAGCAGAAGTAGCTGGGTGTATTGTACGCCGCGGGAGAAAATCAAAGGTCTGTTTTCGGGTGGCTGAATACAGGTGTAACGAGAAGTTGCTGCACCGGGTACTACAATCGTTCCTTCGGAACACAAATTTGAGACTTCAGGCACATAAAATACCTTCCAGATATGCTTCCTAAAATTTTCTGAGGTGTGTGTACGAGTGGAAGATGCTCGTTTGCACTGCACATTGCACTGGAGTTGGGAAGTGCAGTGTGACCGGCGGCGTCTCCCCATGCCGAAACAATCTCCGCTTGGGAAGCAGTGGCGGGTGGCAACTCCCTCACATGTTGAAGCCAGTGTCGGCCTTTCGTTAGCAGCCAATATCACACCGTAGTATCCGACTAATACTGTCTACTCGGTAGCTAATAGTCACATTTATAGTATGTTGTATGCTCTTCTAGTTGCTATTGCACTGTACCGTAATACACACTTTGCACTCGCACTCGATGCAGCCGCCGGCGCCGGTTTGCATTACTGGTTCAGCATCTGCAGTAGACGCGCATTCGGCATAACGGCAAGCAGGCGGACTCCTAATCTCGAGTGGGCGCCAAATGCTGCACCTCGATGCTTTGGCGGGCAAATGGGCCTCTCGTTTGCAGAACTGCCGAAAGCACTTTCCCCTACCGCGGAACGTCCATAAATATTCATGTGTGCTCTCAAGATGTATAAATATGATTCTATAACAAAAGATTGACATGATCATTCTGTTTGAGCAGTCGGGATAGTAATGCAAACGCGTTTGCATTACCGGTTCCGCGTCAGTAGTCCTCCTAGGCTCCTCAAGCAGTACTACTAGGCCACCTCTTGACGAGTCTCGTTCTTTGACTGATATGGTCATTGTCTCCGTACGTTGCCTCCATGGTCTTCAAATCTCAGATTTCTAATTCATGGAAGTTCATGTGTTAACCCGACGGCCGTTAGACAGGTCACACAGGTCAGAATGACTGCCAACTTACCGTGACGTCTGCCGTCCAAGTCGGACTTCCTGCCAGTAATCAGAACCTGGCTTTGTCGTGTGCGGTTTTCAGCACGCCACCAGGCGGGGTCATTTCTACATCGAATATACGCACAACTTGATCAGGGCCTGTTGACTCGTGGGTGATGTCCTCTCGCTTTCCACTGGCCCATCTTGACACCGTCACAGTATGTACTCCATGAGGTTGAAACACCGTCCTCCACCATCGGCTGCGTGTATATATGGGGGCACGAATGCACTTATGAAGATACTCGTCATCACCGTGCTTCCTCCTCCATTCGCCCTTGCATAAACCGTGCTGTGTTCGAGGTCTTCGGGGGCAATAACGTCCGTCGTTCTGACGATGGACTCTGTTTCGCATCTCACGCACTGCCAATAGATGAGATAGGTGTCCCGCCAGTACGTGAATTGTTGCCGGCTCGTTACCAAATCACGCTGAACGAGTAACCTCACGTCGTACACAGTGAACGAAGCTGTACATTCACAAACCGAGGCCGGCACACCCAGGCCATATAGGCATACGTTTGTATAAGATCCTTGTAGTGAGCACGGAGTGATCATACATAAACTCCAGTACTTACCTGCAGCCATTCTTATACATGAGCTACCACTCGCTCATGTATGAGCGAGGCGCCGTCATGTATGAACGAAGCGCCGTCGGTCGTTACCTGATATGGCAGCTACCCCGGGCGCCTGGCCCCTTCGTCCCCGGCGGGTCGGTACTGGCGCGCGATGCGAGGCTAATACCCAATATGGATGGACATCGGGGTCAGGGCATCTGAGATCAGGTACGATCTCGGATCCCCTGCCGCCCTGCCCTGCCCGCTGCGTGGCGTCGGTTTCGGCCAAACCCGGGAGCTCGCAACGAGCCGAGCGAGCGGCGAGCGCTTCCGCCCGCCGTTTACGACCTCCACTAGCACCACCCCGCGTCGGTCACCGACGTCGTTGGAGCACAGCGGGCACGACAACAGCGAGCAGCCGACGCTGACATCGAGGTGAGCGCAGACGCACACGAGCGAGCGAGCTGACCGTAGCCACAGGACGCGGCGACGTGCGGTACAGCACACTCGTCGACCGCGAGCGCGTAGGGCTAATGCCCCGCGTGAAAACGCAGCCGACGGAAGGACGACGGGCACGAGCGGGAGCGAACGAGCGGGCGAGCGGACTGGCGGACTGGCAGAAGGACGGGCAGGCGGACTGTCGGGCAGGAAGACGGACGGGCAGACCGGTAGGCAGGAAGACGGGCGGGTAGGAAGGCGGGCGGGTAGGAAGGCGGGCGGGTAGGAAAACGGGCGGGTAGGAAAACGGGTGGGTAGGAAGACGAACATCCGACAGACAAGCGGACGGGTTGGAGAGTGGCAAGTGACCAGACGACAGCACACGCCCACCGCGAGCGTGCCGGGCGAACGCCCGGCACGCAGACACGGCCGACGGATGCAGACGCAGACGGGTGAGCAGGCGGGCAGATCGGTGCGCAGTCAGGCGATCTTACGGACGAGCGGGAGGGCAGGCGGGCGAGCGAGAGGGCAAGCAGACGAGCTGGTGGGTGGTCCAGAATGGGCGGACAAGCGGACAAGGAGGCGAGCAGGCAATGAGGTGAGCGGGTAGGCAAGGGGACCAGCAAGTGCGCAGGAAAGCGGGTGGATGGGCGAGCGAGAGGGCAGGCGGGCGAGAGGGAAAGCGAGCGAGAGGGAAAGCGAGCGAGAGGGAAAGCGAGCGGACCCAGAGTGCGGATGAGCACTACACACACGACGACCGCGAGCGTGCAGGGCGAATGTCCAGCACGCAAGCACGGCCAACGGACGAAGATGGGCGCATGAGCAAGGAGAGAGTGACCGTGACGGTGGGCAAGGTGGGCAGGCCGGGGCGCACGCACTTGGAATAGATCAGTCTGAATTAGATTTGTTTAATCCGGAAAACACTGCGTGCGCGTGCAATGTATAACGTTCAACGAACTGGAATGGCATGTTGGTAAATGGCCATGATGATCAGAATATATTTTGTACATACAACGACTGTGTCATTATCGAGTCCAGTATGTATCGCGCCGCAGCACCCATTACGACTCGAGACTCGGCTGAGAACCAGTACAGTACACAAGACATCCCTATTGTACACGAGAATGTTGTGCTACATCTCATCTGTTGTGATATATGCTACTGAACATGTATCTGATCCCTACTGCAGTATATAATACATGGACACAGAGTGCGGAAACGTCCCGAACGCGAATTATTGGTATGTTGCAGGCCTAAGTAGGACCTTTAAACGCGTTGTGATTGGCCAGGAACAGCCCGAGAACATCGGGTTTTCCAAATTCGGTGAGGCAACAAATAGAACCAAACGTTGGGTTTACGGGGGCGCCCGCAAGGCTCACTGCACTTGTGCGTGCTACTGTAACTCTACCATCTAGCTCTAGGCCTATCTCTGCACGGAAGACTGCACGGTGGAGTCTCCAAGACACATTCGGTAGCGAGTTAACCCAGGTAAGCACAAATACGATGTGTGAGGCACACAGCCAGACTGACCCTCTTATGCCGTCACTCGCAGAGTCCTTTCCTCACTGAAGCACTCATCAACCAGTGGATTGAACTCGATGACCGTGTCGAATGGCACGTCGCCCAGGATAAACAGCACATCGGTGGGTACAAACGACGGCACGTAAGCGAGTGCAAACGGTGACATGTCGACCCCGCCGCCCGCGTCGACCAGCACAAACGGTACGTTAGTGGGGACAAATGGTGGCGAGCGGGGACAAATGACGGTGCGTCAACGAGTGTGAACCAGTTACCACACTGACTGAACGAGGCGTTGACTGGCCATCGACAGGGGTTGCCTCTAGCGCAGGAGTTTACAATCTATCGTCCGCAACTCCGGACACTGGATCAGGATCGAATGAAGGCCAGTACGTCGGCGTTGCGTCGAGATTGAAACCCGGCGAGATCTCCACATTGGTGGAGACAGGCCAGATCGAGGTGTACGTGCGTGCTTTGCCCATCATCCTGCAAAGTCAATGCCGCACCTATCATCTCCCCAGGCTTTTTTGCGATCCCCGTTCGCACGCGAAAGTCGCACAGAAGCTGCTGCGTGATCGGCCAGCTCGCTACATCCGTTAGCCGCGGGCTGATGAACACAGGTTGATCAGGGTGGGCGAAGGATGGGAGGCGGCGGGTGATAGGTGGGACGATGACTCGGAGATACGGGAGGACGAATTGTAGGGACCTGTGGGTAACGAGTGGGAACGCGATGGTGGGTCGGTGACGAGCAGGCGGGCAACAGACGGGAGGATGGCATAGTCGATGTTTACCGTAAGATAATCTTGCCCGCGCGTTTTAGAGCCAGTGTATTGTACATTGGCGACATCTTGCGTGAATACAGACTATCTACGGCTACAGCAAATGTCCGAGTGTGACGTCAGGGCTTCAACTACATAGTGTAGTATGTTATGAGGCACGACATATGTCCAATGTTGTGGACCGCGACATACAGGCTGTGCATTTTCGGACCTCGATACTTAAACCGTTCAGGTATAAACTGTCCAGGCAATATGCTACACGTGAAACGGATATATACGGCAATGTACCTAGCCCGAGAAGATATGTCATGCGGCCCGACATACGCATATCTGAATCTGTAGATCACATGAGATCTCGTTGATTACAAACCATGATCGCACTTGCCCGATGAGCCCCAAAGTGGAAGAGCGCGCGATGGGACCTATTATGGTAGTAGGGGCCGCCGCCGCAAGCTCACCTTGGCACCGGGTGACCTGGGCTATCCCTAAAGGGCAGCTGCCCAATCGGGTAGGGAGCGGGGCGTCCGCTGCAGTGATTACAGCGCCTTTATATATGAAGGCTTGCTGTAAGCTCTGGAGTTTATGTATGATCCATTTGTGCTCAGCACAGGGATTCATACATGAGTCTGCCAGCATCTGGTGGCACACCTACCTTCATGTGCCACCGCCGGAACCAGGTCAACACGTACGGCGAGACAGCTCCGGGTCTCGTAGATCCCAGTGTGCTGGTCGACGTACCCTCCGATCAGGCAATTCTGCAGCGACCTCTCGGTAGCCATGTCGAATCCGTCTCGCCACTTCCCCGTAAAATATCAGACAGGGTGCCGGTGGAGCTCATCGAGCACTTCATTGATGACTTGCAAGGCGATATGGTCACCCTTGCTGCTTGCTCAGCTGTCTCTCATGCATGGTATCCTCATAGCCAGGCGGTCCTCTACGTCAAGATAACAATTGAAAGTGCTCGTGCCTGTTGCATCCTCGCCTCTCTGGCCCGTCATGATTCGCATGTACAGGACGAGCTGTCTCGTACGCGCGAGTTGACAATCATTGGCAGTGACAACAAGGAGCGCTTTGCGCATACCGTGCCTCTTCTCTTTGGGAACCGCCTTCACAGTCTAGACGCCATCTGTTTCCAAAAATGTTTGCGTCCTCCGATCCATCCCAGTTTCCCAACGTTTCTGCGGCAATCGCGAACGGTCACTCATGTGGAGTTGTCCGACTTCGAGCTATACAACCTACATGACCTGCTACGCCTTCTTTGTGCGTTTCCGAACCTGTCTCACCTAACGCTGATCCGCGGACACTTGATCCATTCACCGCAGGTTTCCGGTCACCATTGGCCTGAACGTAATCATGGTTGTCCTCTACCGCATCTACGCGCACTGCATCTCGTCGGCTTACAGAGCCAACTTCTGTTGGGCGTCCTAGAATGGTGTTCACGGTGCCACATCAGCAAATGTGCACGTTGCTTATTTGGGGCTTAAACACCTTAATAAGTCGATCAAGGGCATTCAGTGAATAAGTGATCGCGCTTAATTAACGAGGTACCATTTCTTATTAAGGGGCGTGCTACTTGAACCGTCTTAATCAAGCTCGACTAAGTCGTGTACTAAGCTGACATTAAGACTTGTAATCGTGGATCAAGTGGCCTTCAAGAACATCGATCTATCCATTCAAATCGTTCCATGGGACGCGAATATATTCCGGAAATGTGCCAATTTATTCTACAGTGTACAGGTCTGTCGTATGGAATTACAATACACTACTGTACTCGCTGGCGTACACGAGCTGGGCATGGGCACCATACACAAAGCCAGTTCCGCTGGCAAGTAGGTAGGTCCATGGGCAATCGCGTGGACAGTCGCGTGCGTAAGTGGGCGGCTGGCTGGCCGAACGGGTGCACGGGAGTGTGGGCGAGAGGCGGTGCATGCTAAGGGGGTTGTGGGCGAGAGTGAGTGCAAGTATGCGGACAGGAAAACGGACGAATGGGCGGGCAGAAAAGCGGGCAGGCTAGTAAGAGGGCGATGATGCGAGCATGAGGGAGAGCGGGCGAGAAGGCGATGGCAGCGGGCCATTGAGTGCGTGGGCGAACGAGCAGGCAGGCGAGCGAGCTAAGCCAACGAGAAAGCAAGGGTGAGTTGCCGCGCGGGCCCGGAGGGGTTGTCGTCGGGATTCGGGATCATCGTGAGCGTGTCGCTGGGCGGGAACGTCGCCGGCGCGCCCCCGGAGCGGGGAGCGCGGGGAAGGGTACGGCAGGCAGCTAGGGCGTCGGCGGCGGATAAGGGTAGTTGGGGTTCATAGGCGTAGCCACTCACCGGAGGCTGCAGCTCGGCGGGGATTGAGTACTGCGGCGCTCGGTCGGAGGAGGGTGCGGGCGGGAGTGCGGAGACGGGGCCTGGCCAGCCGACGGGCTGCTCGTATTGCGCGGCCTGCGGGTATTGCACGGACGGGTATGCTTGGGGTTGCGGGTATTGATGCAGCTGTTGCTGGTAGTGCTGCAGGTCGGGCGGGTATTCGTAGTCCGTGGACGTCGAGGGCCCGGGCTGTGGCTCGTGTTTGATCGCTTGGACGGGCGCTGGCGGAGGCGGCGGGAGCGCGCTTGTGGACGCCTGTGACTGGGAGCTGGTCGAGGGCTGGGGTATTTGCGAGCGCGAGGGGAAGGGCGCGTACTGCCGTTTCGTGCTGCTGGTCGTCCGCGAGGATTCGCCCTTCTTGCCGGCCTTGCTCGTCCGCGCAATCCTGAACATACCCTCCGGGACGACGAGGTCGCGCAGTTCTTCAATGTCGTCGATCATTTTCAGTTGGCCTTCCGTTAATTTTGTGAAGTACGCGTCTGGGCAAACGTGGGTTCGCTGGGGAAGACGTCTGATGAGCACACGACACACTGAGATGCCACTTCTTTGGATCGGGCGATAAAGCAAGGAGGGCGAGGGCGGGTGGAGGGCAAGCGAGCGAGTGAGCTAGCAAATGAGCGAAGGTGGGCAGACAAGAGTAGGCGGGCGAGTGCGAGCTAGTGAGAGAGCAGCTGACGAGAAGGCGAGGGCAGAGAGCTGTCGAGAAGGCGAGGGCGGCGAGCTAGTGAGAAGGCGAGCGCGCGTATAGGCAAGAATGGGCAGATGGATGAACAAGAGGGCGAACAAGAGGGCGAACGGGCAGGCAAGCACAGGGCCCAGGCTCCTCCGAGTCAGGCGTTGTGCGTGCGCGCAGTATCATCTCTGCTAGTGCTCGGTGTTCTCTAGCGACAAGCTCGGCAGGACACTTGAAGGACCATACTCACCTTCGTAAGCCGTGCAATGACTCGAGGCTGCGGCGCCGCTGCGCGCCATGCCGCTCCGTATCGGACGTGGGATGCATATGCCATGCACCAGAACGTTGGACGTTGCATTAATTGGACTTGCGCGTTGGACGGTCAAACGTTGGGTGGGTTGCAGGACGTTGAACGCTTGAGCATCGCGGGCGACGTGTCATGTCGGAGTCTGATTGGATTTCCGTTTAGGGCAGGCAGCTGTAGCACTTCCCGAAACGACTGTGCGCCATCTGTCCGTGTCATCCTGGTTCCTTCCGTCACTCAGTCTCATTCACGAAGTGTTCCGTAACATGATCACGAGGGTTACTCCCTCCGTCTCAGACTCTCGAGCTTCCTAGTGGCCGTCTCGCTGCAACTTCTCACTTCTCGCGGCTCTGGCGACCCTCAACTTGGCCGCGCTAACTGGGACTCACCAAGCAACAGGGCTGACTAGAGCACAACACGAGCAGTATGTGGGGATGCGAGGAAAAAAATAGAAGATAAATGATAATGAAGGGTACAGCGAGCACGAAGGCTCGAGATATCAGGTACGTCCTTAACTGACATCTTGTTGTCTCTGCTTCCAGACCCGAGACTGCAGTACCCGAGCTGCCAGCGACGTAATGAATGAGAAGAACGCCATGCACGCTGCTGGCAGTGATCTTGGGACATCCGTTCCGCGGCTAAGACGATGCGTGCTGTGATTCAGACGTGTAGCTGCACGTCCGGCGTTCATCTACGGCCACTTGTGACTCAGCGTATCCGCTGCGTCGATTTCTTGGTGCACATGTTACTGATGAGTACGCCAATGGGTGCTCTTATGAGTGTACCCGGCGTGTCTAACATCCCCACAACTTGCGAATGATGAGACCACGGTGCGGCTTACGGGCACAAGGCAGCACAGCGAGCATCACGCTCGTGCGCTCTTCGGGCAATTATGCCAGGGCATCGCGCCTAGGTCGCGGCCCATCTTATGTGCCTACGACTGCTACCCTGCGCGATAACACGCACGGAGCGCACCATGAATTCAATCAGATCAGTACTTGTTCGCCTGCTTGCTGTTTGCCTACACACTCACCCACCCACCCGCTTGCTCATTCGCGCACGATCGCCCGTGTACTTGCCCACACATTCACGAATCGCACGCTCGGCGGCTCGCCCATCAACTCGCTCAGCCTCGGGTGAAGATTACAACACTCGATACTGGAACAGATGCACGTATGATCTCAAGGTGGGCTTTTCGTGTTATAGGACGAGCGGCAATGATAGCATATTAGCAGTAGAGAGTCGTCGGATGTAATGTACCTTGCTCGAGGACTCAGGAATCTACATACAATTTGCAGGGATTGCATTCGCCAGAAAGTACTTACATGCTTGATTGTACAATGTTCCTTACTCGCGCTTAGTATCTGCTTGATTCTATCGTTGCTATTTGGCGTTCATTCGATCAAGTACATAAGGAGGGTAAGTGATTGTTAAGCAAGAATCTAAGGCGTGAAAGCTCGTAAGGTCCGTCAAGACGGCTTAAGTAGTATGCAGTTTTGCTGATGCAGAGCATGCATCATCTCGCTCCACAGGAAGTGTCCATCGTGGACTGCAGCCAGTCCGAGATGCACGTTTTGACTTCAGGTGCTACCTCCGCTCCTGCACTGGCAGAGGCATGCAAACACTCTCAAGATATACGCCTCATCCGCGTTCTGCGGATGCCCGGGCTCCGTGACAATCTCCTTGAGTTCATGGACGTAGGTGTGCATCACAATGCCAGGGAGATGTGGTCTGCCGTCGCTGAAACCCCTTGGGGCAGTTTGGATACCATTTGCCAAGGAACATGAAAGCGTGAACCCACGGCGGTGGCGTCCCGTTGGGTCGACGCGGCGGACTCGCTCTCACAGGTCTCACCGGCAGACCTAGATGGATCTTGCGCCGCCTATATTGGGGCGAATTTCTACTAGACATTCGAGGCTACTGCAGCTTCGTAGTGTGTGGCGTTCATGGTTTGTTGGTTGAGAGAGTATGGAGATCTAGTAGTTTTTGATCTACCATCCTGTGATTTGAACGGACGAACGTTCAAGTAACTCCCATATCAGATGGCCCTGTTAGACCATCCTCCGAAGCATTGAAGGTACCTCCATTGTTAGCTCAACTTTTACTCTAGTAGCTAGGTCATTAGGCGTGGACATGCACCAGTGAGCCCCGCCGAAGCCTGTCGCCAATCGTGAGCTGAGCAGCAGCACTGGCATGGGCAGCCTGCACTCCGACAGCTGCAGTGCCTCAGAACAGTGCTCCAACCGCGCTCTTCTCCTTATAAGTATAGCTTACCAGTAACCGCACGCACCCATAGGATATGTTGGACGCAGGCAGTACATTCATTAATGCAGATTGACCGTACATGCAAAGCATTGTATGGAACCCAGTGTACAACCTGACGCAAATCCCGACCGCAGGTAGCACTCGTAGTAATGCGACAGGACTACAATTACAGAGATCGAGACAACCCACTCGTGTCAATTCCTGTTGCTGGATGACGCGCTACATCACCCCGCTCCTGTTCGACATAGGAAACCCGCTTCCTTGTCCGATAGCATCTGTAGCCGTAAGCTAGGCGCATAGAGCACTGTGATCTCAGCTTAGCACCCGCTCGGCGCCCCTGGCGGTCTTTGTCTGCAGAGGAGGTCAGCAACGGCGATAGGTGGACGAAATGAAGTATGCTCACAATCTTCCACCTCTTTGAACTTGATGCCAGCGGGTATATATTTGCAGTCTCGCCTGAATGGCGCAACATCGCGTCGCTGCGAGAGATCTTGTTGTGGCAGTAAGGGCAAGAACTTTCAGCACTGCGCAGATGGCGGGTGGCGACATGCTTGTACAAACCGTCCCGCGCAAGTGTTTGGGCGCATGGTTTCCCTTCTTCGTACCAAGGACAGTCCACTACCTCCTTGCCTTCGTAGGTGTAGTACTCCAACTCGTGTTTGTGGAACAGGAGGAAATGTTCCTTCACGCCGCGAGTGCTGCAATCATGTAGAGGTTTCCACATTTCTCCCCAAAATGACACGTTCCTCGAGAAGGTTTTGGCCGGACACCTCCCACAGAAGAGATAGGCAGCGAACGCGTGGCGTTAAACAGTGGATTTGCGCTTGCCGACTCGATTACGACGGGGGAAGAAGGCGCACCAACGTGTGGCAATGGCCTGCGGGACCGACGTGAACATCGAGACGGCGATAGTCCAAGACTAAGACGCACCGGTCCCCGTAGCTGGATGAGCAGTTCGCCTGCTCCAAGCTAGCACCGCCGACCCTATCTTGCGCGATCAAAGCCGGATCAATACTAGAGGAAGTCAGTAGCCGACATATATAGCAGTATCAAGTTACACACCATCCCACATGACTGTCGACTTGCTGACCTACGTCTTGCTGGTCCGCGACGCTAGACATCATCGCCGGACTAGCTGCTGCTGACAGTGCGACCGGGTTCAAATCAGCTGCTGCCGCGCACCATTCCTCGTAATTCATCTGAGGAGAGGTCGCAGGGACCACCGGGTAGTAGTATGGAGGAGCGAGCTCATGCGCATTATCCGTATGCGTGACCCAGACGGAACCAGTGGCGCTGCGAACAGGCGTGACTATGCGACGCAGCCTAGTAGACATGATCAGTTGCATATCCTTAAGTATTGTATAGACGAATTTACTGCGTTGGCATCGTACTTTGCCGAATTGGATGAGTTGAAGAGTTCGAGAAGGCATAGTCTCTGAAATAGGATATCTTAGGACAAAGTGATGCTATTGGTTAACGGACTCACAATCCTCCCTCGCCTGTTCCAGCACTGGATGTATCCTGCAACTGATTACGGTTAGGTGTCATTGAGCTCGCGACGGTGTCAGCCGGAGCCTGATTCGACGAAGGAATGTCGAGACGTAGACTGAGAAATCACTTCAGCAAGACTGCTATCACAGACAATGTCGATGAAAACATACCCGCCACCCGACATGTCGTCCTTCCTGTGCCCAACATTTTTTTCAACAGCGATCCGCTCGGATGAGGAAGACATTAAAGTGCGCGATGGGTCCATCGGGTTGTTGTAACAGCTCGCACATTGAAATGGGTCGCCAGCCGTCTTGCCACAGTAATAGCATACCATCGTGGAGGTACGATCGGTAACCTGGAACTACTCCATTGATGCTTTATACATGCAGTTGAGGAAGATCCGCCATCCACCAGGCCATCATCCACCAGGTCAGGAAATGGTCAAGTTGCGAGGGTGAACGGGCTGGAGAAACGGATGGAAATATGGTGGCTCGCTGTCCACCATGTCTAGCGATGGAAATGAGCGTTAATAAGGAATTGATGTGGAATGGGATGCAATCTCCCACCACAGCCCACCATCCGTATGCATGACAAGGGTTCACATAACCTGCGTCGTGGATAGTTCGCAGGTGAATCGTCAGACCTGTTAACACCAGCCATCAAGGGGTGTATGGAAAACCACCGGTGAATTGAAGTTGTGACTGAGTATGATACACACCAAGAGAGCCGAACGTACACACCGTGCTAGTGAAACACCTTTTCCGGGACTTGGTGGTCGGTGTGCAGGGCTACGGCGTACACCGTCGTCGAGGGTCTCGATCGTGCCGCGTGGATCATAGTGGGTGGAAAGACCCGCGCTTGGGGAGGAGGGAGCGGCAGATACCTGCGGAAAGGACATGGGGGGTTGAACGTTAACGGACGGACGTGAACTTAAGAGCAAGACGAGTAAATTTGCAAATCCACTGATAAGCCCAGTACTTGACACCGCCGCGTACTTGCATACTAGGTGGAGCGCTTGCTGGTCTGTGCATCTGCTAGTCGCCACGCCGCGGACGGCGCACGATTGTGTACCGTACCAACTTCTCGTTCGCTGTCGCTCTGTAGGACTCGGCCAACAACAACAACAGCAATAGTATGCCAGGCGCTCTGACCTGCATCGCCAATCTGCAGAAATGATCGAGACCACAGCTGGAAATCACCACACCAAGCTCAGACGCTGTGTCACGGGTCGATGAGAGTCACAACGTCGGGATGGAAAGCCAATCTAGGTGCTGTATAACGGTACACGTACCTCCGACTGCTCACGTGTACAACTCTGCGTCTGATAGTGGAACTCATTGTAAGTGGCCCATTCCCTGACGCCGACGCTGTGGTAATGCTCACCGGTGAGGCTCGGAAGCAAGTCTTTGCCCTGACGATGGAAAGCCGCTGTTAGACCGGCTTCTGCCGCTCAACGGTCCTACAGAAATTATAAATAGGGGGACATTTCCTGGGACTGTTGGTCGACCACCGCTGCTGCATCCGCAGACATCCCGTACCTGACAGGTCTGCCCCTCCTGTTCAGACTGACCTTCCACGGCATTGACTGCTCAGGACATCTCGCTGAGCCAAGACATCACAATCGTATGTCGTTCAACAGAGCGGAGGAAGAGTTGGACAACGGTAGTCTGCAATGAACCCCAGTGGCGACTCTGGTGAGTCACGGTCGAGTGCTCCGGTCCGGACTCGATCCAAGCTTGCCTCTTGCGATGGCGAGATGAGGATCGAGTGTCCCGCTCCTTCGTACTCATGACCACGTTGCTAGCTCTAATGCAAGGAAGGCGCTCGACCGCAGCACTTCCGTCTCTATGAAGTTAACGCGAGACCCCGAGTCAGTGAACAGCACTCTTGAGCTTAAATGTTCCACGGTGCGCAGATATCTCTTACCAGTGAGTGCATAGCATTGTCTCCGTTGTCCGTCCCGTAGTCATGAAGTTGCCGTATCAGACCGAGCACGACCATCAGCAGATTCTCGAGGAGCCGATGATGTAGTCGGTCAGTCCGGGTGGCAGGTCGCGGTCTGTCGCGGTGCAGTCACGGTGATGCACGTCAGCGAGGCATTAATACGCTTGCGGGTTTGCCAGCAGTGATCAGACGAATCATATTGATTCTGTAAATTCGCCCTAGCATTGATGTGATGATGCGTCCCGAGCCCAGTGAGGTAAGGAGGGACGCCGGCCGCCTGAGCCTCGACTGAAAGTTCGCATGATCGACGTCGACGACTTGGGATGTTCGAGCGCCTATAGGTGCCACGCCCCGCTAAGCCCCGCTCCACTCAATTCCGACTGTCCTTACATAGTCTACTTATCAACAACAGATTCAAGTTTGACCAAAAGTTGGTGTCTGCTACTCAAGGTAAACTGATGGCACGATCCTCCTTATACTTCAGTCGCTGATTACAGTTCTGTAGATGACGTAACGTGCTAGGTCTAGAGCCGTTAACTGAGGAGACTGACCGACAACTAGAACATGTACGCCGAAACTTTGAACCTGTGTTATCGCGAGGCTAACATCTTAACATGTAGTTACCAATGTCGAACGATCACTGCCTAACAAATGACTTCCCACTATGAATAACTCAATATGAGCTGAAGATCTGGGGAGTCCGAGTCATTCTTCGAGCTTCAAGCTTCGGACTTCAACTTGAAGTCCTGTAAGTTTCCAGTGAGCTGTACTCGCAATCTGGCTCATTCCCGACTCCCAGGGTTGTCGTACGACTCGTATGTGTTCGTCAGGGACGATGAGGTGGCAGTACTGCTGTTCTTGCATAAACACGCACAGGGCCGAGATTTCAACATTTAACAGTGGTTCAATTGACGATTTTGAAGGCATAGGTGTACATAAACCGATCGCAAACATCAATGACCAGAAGGTATGCTGCAACAAATAACTGATATCGCTGAAGAAAGACATACGGAGAGCGGAAATAGAGCGGGGGTTATGTGTCGTCGATATGTATGGCAAGTCGTCGTACTGGTGCATCTCGTCTTGCGACGTGTCGTGAAGCAGGACATCGAAGAATGTGTGGGCGGCCAAGATCCGCAGGCCCACAGCTGAGGAGTGAGGAAGCAGATGGGGGAACGAACTCGTCGCGACCGTGACGCCAAGGTGCGCTGCCTTCTACGAGAACTCTTCCGTGTCCCTCGAATCAGTACTCACATCGTCGTCTTGATGCGTTCAGCAATCGGCCCCAGAATCCTTGTATGCACTGCGAGGGAGATCCGCCCTGTGGTATTCCAACAGATGTCGTTTGAGGCCTCGAGCGACCCATCGGTGATTGGTACGCCGCAGGGAGTCCCAAAACCGCACGCCTGGCTTATGTGCCGTTCTGCCGTACATTCTGTGCCGTGGAAGTCGGCGCACTCCCTGCCGTCGAACATCTCTGCCGCTGAATCGCCGTCAATGTCCCTGTTGTTCGATCTGTGAGCGTCATGGCCGATTTGAGAGCTATGATACTTACGACATATTGTCCCAAGGATAGTGTTCGGATCCATCGAGCATGGCGGTATCCGACGGCCTATCAGACCTGGTCAATCAGGGACAGGCAGGTCCGCTATGTAGTGGAGACATACCCCTCTGCGACGCCGTGGTGAGAATAGAATTCGGTTCCTGGTGGCGGGCGGTCCAAGACGATACACCTAGCATGGTAAGTTTGCGTTGAATCGGATAGTCTAATGATTGGGATCCTATATTAAGCGCAAGGTCGGAATTGACGTGGACAAGCGACGATACCTATTGTGAAGGAAATGATGGAAGATTCGGCGACGAGGCCTGCGGCTGCGGTGATTGCTGCTGATTCCATAGACTCGGGATCAGACCCCTCGCCGTATGTGAGCTCGCGATTTTGCGGTCTGCGAAGACATGAACATGCGGCCAGCATGTAGTACTGTCTGCTTACCGAGACTGCTCCGTGTCAAACGTTATTTGAACTCGGACGAGCATGCCGTTTATTGACACGCATGGCATGTCTTGCCAGTTGTGCTCCGCTGTTGCCGAAGGCATGTCTGGTGGAATCGACGGCCCAACCGGGAGGAAGTGGTGACGGGTAACTGGGGACTCGGTCTTGGTGCGTTCTCACTTTATGTACCCTTCTTCAACATGCCACAGACATTCTTCCGTCGCTACAGCACAGCCATCATGGGACGACTGGCTCAAGTTCCATTTCGTTGCAACGATGCGCCATTTCCCTTGACGGTCCACATTGTGGAGAACAGAACGAGGGTGCTTCCAAAACCACACAAGCACGTAGGCAGACGGTCCGTAATGCGTCCACCTTGTGGAACAATGGAGCGGACCTGAGGAACTTGAAGTGAATGGACCGTCCACATCTTGGTCCACATCGTGGAATCGATCAGCTGAGCGTATGCACCGGACCCACGGATGGATTTGTTATGGATGCGAAGATGTCACCTTCGGTCCACATAGTGGACATTTACACAGGAACTCTGATAAGCACTGCAGCCTCCGTCGCTGCGGTGGCGGACGGAGGACTTATTGTAGTACCTAGTACTGATTTGCAGTGTCGCCCAACCACGATAGTCACATGCACAGCCTTGCGGCAATCTGCTGCGTCACGGTATTGTGGGCATTGGGCAACACTAGCTAGCGCTATGATTGGGGTCCTATCGTTCGTTCCTGCATATTGCCTTTAGCATCGATGATACTAAGTCCGCCGAGCGCCATGAGCGTCCGAGTCTCAGCCTCTTGCGAGTAGCCTATATACTCCATTGAGATACCGTAGTGATTTATCCAATGTGAACTGATCATGTGTTGACCCATAATTGACATCTTTCCGAGTGCATTACGTGCCTCTTCGGGGATCGGACGACACGGTGTAACATCATGAAACTTACAGCGGCGGCCTACACACGAAGACATGCCAGGAACAACGCAACTTTGGCGATGAGCTTCGCTTGCCACAGTCGGTAGTTCGACCGTCATGCTATTTATGTCTGTCACTTCGGCCTATGCTAGCGTCACAACCAAGGAACGAGATTGGAGCAGAGATATATGGTAGAAAGCGAAACAGCATATACATCAATTCATAGCAACCGGGAAGAGCGCTTCATCTTCCCACATACAAAGCATAAACACAACGGGATAGAAACAAAGCACGACCTATTCTAACTTACAACGCCGATCGTAACAATATACCTGCCGTCTGACGTAGGGAGACGTCGCAGAGGATAGTATGGACGGCACCCTACACCTAAGTAACCTGAAACATTGTGTTGTAAGTCTCGACGGCGCTGAATATCACGGACAGCTGATAACGTACCGTGCTTCCATCGCCCGATGCTTCGGCTTCCTCAAATCGCAGACACTTCCGCATGTGGCGTGTGAGTGCGTCAGACCGCGAAAGTTGGCGGCCACATCGAGAGCACTTGCAAGCCATGTCTTTCAGATGCACTTGTTTGAGATGCTTCAGGAGGGACCCGAAGCTCTTAAGCACTGTGCGGCAACGTGGGCTCGTGGGAGAGAACCGCCATTGACAGATCGAGACCTCGATGTTGCTGTGGAGCTCGCGGTAGTGCCGCTTGAAGTCCTCAACGGGGACATTGCATGCCGCGTCGAAAGGACAGACATGACCTGTACTCCTTGGCGACACGATGACTCCAGCGTTGTCATGCGCATCCGTCGTTTCCGTCGCCGTCAACGCCAACTGCTCTGACCTTCGAAGCAATTCATCCCGAACAAGATCGCGTTCCTCCCTATAAATTCAATGCTCAGTGCAAACAACACAAATGTTTTCCCAACATCACATACTCAAGCTCCCGTTGCCGCCTTGTGAGGCTAGACGTGGATTCCCGCCGCAGCTCATAGGGTGCCCACCGTCGCGTTCGAGCCGTGTGCTGCGACGGCCTTGGGTGCGCGTTAGTAGATCTAAGGAGTACAACATAGTCAGCCCCTTTCATTTCCGTGAGTCTCGGCATGTGTGCGAGACACTTACCTGGTATTATTAACCATAAAGAAATCCCCACGTTCGTGCTGCTGCTTCCTGAAGCTCCGCCGGATGGAGAAGCGTTGCCCCAGCGGGCCAGACTTCGATACGCCGGTGAGATAAGTCTTCAGATGATGTCTCGCAGAACTTACGGAGTAGGTCGAGGGATCAGTGGACCTGCCATCGTGTCTTGTCCCGCTTGGTGTGTTCCGTCGGCCATAGCAACCGCGACCTCATTCGCGGGAACCAGTGCCTCTCTGTCATTCAGTCAGCTCGATAGCGCTTGCTCATCGTCAATGACATACGTACTGTAGAGTGCCCGCCGTAGTCAGATCATGCGGGAGATCCTGTGAGACTCCTCCTTGATCGTAATCTAGGCGCATATTGAATGCCGATCCATCATACATCACTGGACTCTCGAGACTGCGATTACGTCAAGCAAGCGCAACGAGTGCAAAGAACGTTCGGTAACGTACAATCCTGGCGAATAGTACGCCGAGTTTCCCCATGGCATCTCCGTGACGATGTCTTGACCGAAGTTGTTGTTGAGACCAATTTCGAATCCACCGTCCAGCTGATCGGCGGCAGCTCCACTAGATGTCGCAGCCAGACGAGTGATCAAGGCAAGTCCACAGCGGCTTAAGAGTGCAGAGCCTACCTGACAGCAGATGGCTCTGCGACACCCGCGTCGAGATCTTCGGTGTCCTGTATGTTTGATTGGAGTTGCGCAGTCCATTCACCCGCAGGTGGGTCCCAGCCGAACATCTCTGGCAATGCAGCCAGGGGGCGCTGCATGCTGAGTCGATACCCTATTGGTGCTGGGATGCCAGGAGGGAGTTACATGAAGTTCAAGAAATCACGTAAGAGAGGCTTTTATACCCAAGGATCAAACCCAAGGATACCACATTATGGACATATCCCACAGTGGACCGCCTCCCATATATCCAGGACGCCCCCAGATACGCCCCAGACAGATATGGGACTTACCAAAACATATCTGGCCGAGCGGCCTGCCAATCGGGCGTTCGCGCCGAAGAGCCAGCAAATGACAACATGACATACAGCACCGAGGATATCCCTTACTCAGTTAATTAACTCAAGTATCGTTCAAAAGACGCGGTTTGCGGACTGCGTCTGCAAAGACATGGATGAGGTTAACATCGAATGCGCCGCAGAGAATGAGGGTTCAAACGTGCACCTTGTGCTTCAAAGATCTTCCTGGGACATGGAAAGCCATGGCGGTACGAACTAGAGCGGCGAAGGTGTACACATTGTGGACGATCCATTCTAGAAGACCGCTCGGTGGTCAGGCGACTCTTATGACCTGATGTTCTGCGAGATCATTCGGTCAACCAATTGTGTATAGCGCAAGTGAATATCAAATCACCTGAAGAGGAACGAAGCGTGCAGACTTGTCATGGCGGGGTTAGTGCTTTCAGGTCCCAGCTATCGACGCAACTTACAGACAGAAATGCGCTATACCGGCGTAACATTGTAAGTCAAGTCATGGAAGTTTGAACTTCACTGAAGACTCATGAGGGTTGTTTACATCCTTGAAATCGTCACAATCCTGCCACAATCAACTGGTTGAGTATAAATTGTGAATTGTGCCAGGTTGCCTCCGTCGGCCGTCGGTATAAGAGGGTGGACAAGCATTTACGCACCGAGATAACAGGGGCTCACGCCAACCATTGGACGACACCCGACGTGTTATAGCTTCTTACATACGACGTATCAACCCGTCGAGGGTGTTATGATTGGTACCTATCTCCCAATGAGTGGGCCTTCCTTGTGCGATGGCTGAGGATGGCCACAGCCACTCCTCCACCCGCCCTAGTGCATATTGCGTAAACTCCGATGCCTATATAGTGCGAGAATTACCTTCTACAGCATCGCATCCCGCCTCTACTTGTTAAGTATGGTCCTCGCAATGGACTCCCGTGGCCAGCAAGAACATCGCAGTGGCTGTTCAAAGCGAAAGCGGCGGCGCACTGCTTTGCTGGCTTGAAATCGGATCTCTCACGCTCCAGGCCACACACGCTGCAGAGCGCTTGGTACAGACGTCTAGGCTCCTCCTGTGCCGTAAGTACGCGATGGTCTGTGCGGTCCATCGTTTCGAATCGCTTTGACCACATATTCATTCCTGTTCCACGGATAGTTAGGGCCTGCCAGTGGCTCCTCTCGGTCGGGCCGGAGATAAATGACCTATGATGCCTGAACAAGAGGGCAGTACCAGGCCGTGACGTGGCCGCGATGTCTCCGACACGCCACTTACTCGGACGGTACGAGACACAAGTACTTACTGCGAGCAACAATCTACTGACCGTGAGTGCAGTGCATCTATAGGAACGACTTGTCGCACGGCCTGAGAACCTTGCTTATGTGTGCTCAGAGTTACTCAAATCCCCGTCCTCTGTGGTCTGGTGAACCGTACAGTCACCATGCCTCATTGTGCCGTCGATGGCGACAGTACACTCTTGTACTACGAGGACAGCGGCGTACCCAGTGGATCCACGGATTATGTTACCGTATTTCTCGTCCACGGCACGATGTTCTCAAGCGGTATGTCACAGTACTGTCAACGCACTACGCAAGTGATCATAGTTCACTGACGGATTGAGTTCTTCCAGCCATATTTCGACCAATGATGCCCTATGCCGCGCATCACAATCTTCGACTCGTGCTCATCAATTGCAGGGACTACCCAGGTTCAACGCTGTACTCGGAGAGCGAGCTTGGGTCACTATCGTCCACTGATCCCGCGATACAGTCATCAGCACTTCAAGCCCGCGGACTCGAATTCGCGGAGTTCATTCGACGGTTCATCGAGACGCAGCGCATCCCGCCGATCATTGCATCACGCAGCGGCGGCGGCGGCGGCCGGCGCAGTGGGGGATTTACATTGCTAGGATGGTCGTCGGGCAACTGCCAAACCATCCCGCTCCTATCGTATGCGGATCTGGTACCGGAGGCCACGAGGAAGCTGTTGGATGCGTATTTTCGATCGTTCGTCATGTATGGTATGTGACAGTCTCCGCATCTAACCCGTCTGTGGCTTAGCGCGTCTCGCAGACATATCGTTGCCAGCCACCGGCGAGGCCCCTGTACCGGGCGTGTGGGTACCTTTCCGCGACGACACGCTCAGTCCGGCGGAGAAGTTCAGCCAGTTTTCCGAGTGGGTGTCCTACTATTTCACACCCACTGGTTTCGACGCTTCTCAGGATATCGACTCTCCCGGTATAAAGGAGGCGCTGGGTGCGCGCATCGCCTTACACACAGACAAGAAATTGCGTAGCTCGCAGAGGACGCCGACTGTCCACCGGATAGGTCCTGAGAAGATCCGCGAAGTATGCCACGTTGAGGTCATGGCGCGAAGCCAGAAGTACTACCAGGTCATAGACCCGGCCGTGTACCGAGAGATTGTCCGCCGTGCGATCCTCCAGGGCAGTGCAGACGGAGGAATGATCTGGCCGAACCTCAAAGTGGCCCTCGTATGGTGCGACATGACGAATAGCGACGTCGTCAGTGCGGCCATGAAGCTGAAGGCGCTCGTGAGGCAGAGCAGAGCGAAGGGCGAGGGCCGTGATGTAGCGTTCCACAAACTGGAAAGGGCCAACCACTTCGTGGGTGCATTTTGCATATGGACGGACTTCGCAGATACTGACAACGCTCTAGGCGCATTGGGACGAGCCCGAGAGGTTCACCTCGCTCCTTGCAGAGGTCATCTGACAGGCGACAAGGCAACGGGCGTTCTCCTATCGTATCGTTCGTTCCTGTCTGCGTTCCTATGAGACCACACAATGATATGACAGCTTTCGCACTGCACAGCTGCTCCTGATAGGATCATAGCTCTCTGCGAGCTCGTTAACTCGTCAACTGTACCACACATGACCGAGTCGTTGCGCCATGCGCTCGGGTCTAGAGTTTCACGAGAGCAGTCCACTGGCATTCCGCGATGAACATTCGCAGCTTATCTAGTGGGAGACTATCAGGGACGGTACATCCTCAGGGTACCATGGAACGTCGTCCAACGAGTAGCCACACACTATCTGCGGGGAATCCGACGCGAGGACCGGCCGCCAAGCGTGAACGTTGCGGCCCCCTTTCTCGGCGTTCTCATTGTACGCATGTGTCCAGGGAGGTCCAGAGTCGCTGAGATACACAATCTCGAGGGCATTCAGCGTAGGCGGTGGTTCTACAGTATCAAGTGACCGCCTCTAGCGTAGGTTGTATGAAGAAAACGTGCCCGAGATGTTTCATCGTTGATCATATGCCTCACTTGAAGCTCGAGGTGCATGTTGATCCACGATTGGCGCATGGTCATCGGGGAAACCTAGACAAGGTATTGGTTGGCGAACTGGATGGATCATCGGATGAACCAATGCACTAGCAGATCAATGATGTCACTGCGTTATTACCGTTCGGGTCCAAGCTCAACACACGGACCCACATCAATCCAGAAAGTACAGGTCATCAAGCAGCCTGCGCCGCCAGCTTCGCAGCTTCCGCTCCTGCCTTTCTCCCAAACACCGCCCCGGCCGTCAACCCACTCCCGCCTGGATAGTTGCCATAGAAGAGCCCGCCGACGACCTCACCAGTGGCGAAGAGGCCGCGAATGTTCTCCCCCTTCTCGTTCAAGACGTTTGCTGTATTAGGGTTGATCGCAAGGCCGCCGAAGGTGAACGTGATCCCGCATGCAACCTTCACGGCAAGGAACGGCGGCTTCTCGAGGGGTAGAGCCCAGTTCGACTTCGGCGGGTCGACGCTGAGCTGTGGCTGGGAGGAAACTGTCGACAGCCCGTCCTTGACGGCGGGATCCCATGTTCTGGACGGGTTCTCGGTTTTGGATGCACGGACCGCTGCATTGTAGGCTTCGATGGTGTGCACGAACGCTGCCTTGTCCTCCAGACCCTTCTGCGAGAGTGCATCTGCGAGCTCTTCAACGCTCTGCGCCCAGACCTTCTCGACCACGCCATCGTCGTACTCCTCCTTCCGCAACCATTCCACCACCTCGCTGTCCCACACCTGGAACGCGCATCCGCCCGGTTGGTGCAAGATCGCACGCCCGAACTTCGCGTACGTGTAGTTCCGGAAGTCCTCGCCCTCATCGACGAAGCGCTGCCCGCGGGCGTTGACCATGATGCCGAGCGGGTAGCCGGACTTGGTGAACTGGTTGCTGAGCACGCGGTCGCCGCAGTCGGAAGGTGCGTTTGCGTCCCAGCACGTAGAGTGGCAGCCGGTGGCGGAGAAATCCCCGATGAGCGAGGCGTTCAAAGGCCGCGTAGAGTGAAGCCGTCGCCGGTGTTGTAGGGCGTTCCTCGGACTGCAGGGCGCCGGCGTGAGTAGCATGTTCGATAGTGTAGGTGTATGTGGTGAGGCACCTTTGCTTGGGTCCAGTTTGGACTCATGTACTTCCGCGAAGGTCGGCACTTGATTCGAACCCGCCACAAGCAAGAACCACAGAGGGTGAGTTGAGGATGGCTCTCTGCCCACCACGTTCAACCACCAGCCCTGCAATAATCCCTTCGTCTGTGACGAGTTCGACGGCAGGTGTATCAAACCACGTCTCGACGCCGGCCTCCTCCAGCGCGCGTCTGTGAGCCGCTATCAGACCTTTACCTCCGTCCGCGACGCTGGTGCCATACCGCCCCAGAACTTCTGTCGGCCGTTGACAAGGTATGCCTGACGATTGAAGGAGGGGTGAATGGGACGCCGACCTTCTCCGCCAACCATCCCACCGCATCCCGGGACCCATCTACGACGGCCTTTACCATCGCAGGATCGCTCCTCCCATCCGAGAGGCGCATGAGGTCGTCCGTGAACTGTTGAGGAGTGTACGGATCCATGTCGATCGTCGCTGCGGTCTCCGGGGCGACGTTGGTAACGATGGGCAAGAGGTCTTGCAGGCCGCCGTGAACGGTACGATGGGCACCTGCAGTGAAGTAGCCATTACCACCCACCCATTCAGCGGGACCCTTCTCGACGACGAGGACGCGTCTGCTGCCAGCTTCGATAGCGGAGAGAGCGGCGCTACTGGCAGCGTGTCCGGAGCCCACTACGATGCAATCAAAAGTGTTCGGCGACATGTTACTGAGGCGACCGGGCTAGATACGGATGGTTTCCAATGCACAGGCCATAGGCAAAGTAGTCAAGGCAAGACCAGAGTTAGGATAGCTTGACTGGCCGCCGTCGGCCTGCTGGTGGTCATGCGGACTCGACAGACATTGCCTCGAGCGTGACTCGGGCTGATTACAGTTCTTGTTATCAGCGAGTTCGGATGTGATGGTTGACCGTAAATCTGGTTGCGCATGGCAATAAGCTCCAGATCGCCAT
>NW_025955640.1:0-17197 GCF_022376445.1 Fomitopsis serialis
CCTTACTGATCAGTCTGGAACCTGCGACGCCGCTTAAGTCACTTTGAGCATCTGTAACATGCAGAACTTACCGTGCCATGCTGCTGTTCATGCAGTTCGCCTCGCTCCGCGACGAGATTGTCTCGCTTCGTGGAGAGGGCAAATAGCCTCGCAGCGATGGTCAAGCGCGTTTGGACAAGATTCTCGATCTGAGAATGAAGTGTACTGGATAGCTGGACGTTATCGTCCAATTCTTGCTTCATGTGCTGGTGCTTGCTCTCGCAGGCCTGCAGATGATGTCGCGAGGCCGTAATGCTTCGCAATTTTGCGGAGACGTTGGCATCCCTACGGGGCGGGGAAAGCCATAGGCATGTCAGGCGAGTGAGAATACGAGTCAGTGGCTCACCTCTCAATAGCACCGTTGAACTCGTTATCCGATGCGTCCGCAACCAAACACGCACTGAGATAGACCCGACGACAATCGGCCTTGGAGATTGCTGAGTTGCAATCTCCACACAATAAATGCTGTTGCCGGCCAGTGGCGTTATCAAGAAACTCCCGACACGAACGGCAAAGGAGATGACCTGTGTACGGAGACATGAGTGGCGCTACCAGTAGGGTTTGTCGCGAAGCCTCACCACAAATCGACCGATATACCCACGAAGACTCGTCGCTGTCGCGAAGTCTGTCCTCACAGACCGCGCAGACGATGTGCATGGTGCGCAAAGCTGTCAAGATGAGTCAGTGGGGCTCGAGGAATGATCAACGCACGCAGAGCCAGACAAGATCGGACTTTGCCGAACAGTGCCAAACAAACTGACGTCTTCGGTGGCACCGAACCCAAAAAACTCAGGAAACCCATAGAATCAAGGAAATCAATGGAACACAGGCACTCAGGGGACAGGATCTGCGCTCTCGCGCAGGTACATGTGGGTCCATGAGTGTTCAGGGCTTCTCTAGTAAGGTCTTCCGGAAGATCCCGTCAGCTTTCGATGGGTCCTGCGACCCATCGGCGCGAATGCTCTTGAGTACTTGAGTACTTGAGATCGGTACCGGTGCTGTCGCGTGCAGGGGTGCCCCTCGGAGCGGAGGTGCGCATCGACATCTAGCGCTCAGGTGATCAAGGCCTCACGATCAGGCCTCAGGCCTCAAGCTTCAAGCTTCAAGCACAAGGTTCAAACGTTTCAAAGGTTCACATTTTATCAGATTCAGCGAGTCGCGTTGGAGCGCTTGAGTCAGATACCCAGCGATATAAAGCAAATCAACCGAGTTCAAATAAGCTAAGCTCGAGTTGGTTCGACCGTGCTCTGTCCGAGTGCGCCCGAATACACTACTTCCTGACGACGCCGCGCTATGTACACCTCCAGACGCCGATGCCCGAGCGTCATCTCTCCTAGACGGCAACACAGAGCGTTGCGCAGCGATCTACGCCTTGCGTCGTTTCTGCGCGTTCGAGTCGTCGTCGATCAGGAAACAGGGCTCCCCTTGCTCTGTGATGAACTTACCGCGCAAGGAACATCCGCATTTGCTGTCGACGGAGACCTCTGCGACGACGTTGCTCCTCTGGTTGCGGGGCCGCGTCTTCATGGCTCAGAGAAGATACGCGCGCAGCAGACTGCAGTTTGTCAGATCCTGACAAACCTCCCGACAGCACAGAGAAGCTCACCGTCGCTCGAAGAGCAATAATTGCGTCGTACTCTCGGACGCATTCAGTGCGCACGGTGCCCGCCTTTCTCTGAAGCTCACGTATTTCACTTGTGATACGATCGAGGGTCCCGAAGTGCCTGGCAATGCTTGCGTGCTGCACGCGGACGTGTTTGGCAACGATATCGGTTCGAGCGGCCACGGATTTCACGGTTCGTTCGAGACGTCGCTGTTCCGTCGACAGAACGGCCAGCCGCCTGCAGGGGTGTAGATCAGTAGATTGTTTCGCACAGACAAGGGTCGTCAACAGACCTGTCGATCCTAGTACGCAACGTTGGTGGATTAGCAGGCTCGGAACTGAAGAATATAGGTGTGGCGTCGTCCGCTTCAATCAGGGAAAGGGAGTCTCGATAGGGACAGCACTGATCGCGCGCGATCAGAGTGTTGACACAGGTCTGACAGAAGACGTGGCCTAGATTGCGAAGGTGCCCGTCTTTGATCAATATGAGTTTGACCACATATCCAGACCAACACGTACCACATCGTATGGAGACCGGTCTATTAGGGAGAGCACCAGAGTTCTGCGGATACTCGACGGCGCACACGGGACACGTAGGATGCATGTCGAAGCTATGCAGAGGAATGAAACTGTTGGCGCAACCCATTGAAGACGGAAGCGGCACTTATACCCGCATTGAACAGTCCTTTGTGTACATCGTGGCGGCGCTACGAGCAGTGGCATTGGTACACGTCACTATCGCAGGTCCGGTGGCATCTAGGCTATGGGGACAAAAACAAAAGGTCTCGGACACGTACGCACCAGGTTATTCGGAAGATCACACCGTGACCCCCGGCGGCACATCCAGCCAAACCACCTTCCAGTCGTCGGTATGCCTACTCTTCGGAAAGCCTGCAATACGAAGGACGTGAGTATGCGCCGAGTAATCTGGCCTTCAGAGTGTGACCTGACACGCACCAGTGCTCTCTGAGGTCTATCCGCGGGATTTTATTCAGCTCGGAGGCTCATGTTGGTCGTGGCGTTCACGTACCTACTATTACTCCACGAAACGAGTCAGTGGCACACCCACGCTTTCCCTCGCTGGAAGCCGTCCTCGGTCCAGTCCGGAATTTACAGGAAACCTGGGTGGATCTCGAGGCTGGGGCAGGGGCGCGGCGATTCCTCGTTGCTGCGCAGTACGACCCCGCCCTTCCTGTCAACAAAGCGCTCAGGAAGCTTTCACCCATCGAGTGGCACGGAGACCTGATCATCATGCGTGCGGGTACCTGGGTGTTCGTCACCGACGTCGGTGCGCGCGCGCTGGCCATTCGAGCCGTCCAGAAGTAGGCATTTTACTGCCATTCTGATGATTAGATACGCCGACTGATGCTCGACAGGTACCTCCGCAAGTGCCGCGAGGTTGTCGCCACTGCAGCCGCGCAAGGTCTGCCTGTCGAGTTGCCGGCGGTGGTGTAGTCTACACGGCTGCGTTATTTCCTCTGCATGGTTGTTTGTCCAAATATGTATCACTAGCGCGATCGACGGTGATGAAGAAGTTTGCATGTACGCACGAGAGGCGAGCGATGTAGACACGGTGACTGGTCAATTTACAGCAGCAGTACGACGGCTGCGTGTCCAAGCTTCCATGACCAACGTTCATCCCATTGCAATGTCGCCCCAGGCTGTATACGCGTTTGGAAATGGAGGGCGAGTCGTGTACTGGTTGAAGTGGCTGTCAACGCAGACCGCGCCCGCCAGTGCTAGTGAACCGTCAGGCGCTTGCCCATATCCAACTTCCCGGCGCTGTCTGCGGCGAGTGAGTCATGCGAGTCGCTTTCCTCCCCCGCCGCGAGAGCTGTCAATCGCAGCGGCCAGCTTGAGGCCCAATTCTCGTGTTCGTCCCTCAAAATCAACTGACACTATGAGCGCATGCGGTCGCCGCAAATCGAGCGCTCTCAAGGTTATAGCGCCCCTAGGCAGCTGTCGAGCGAAACACATATGACATAGGAACGCGAGATACAGATACAGAGGATTGGAGAGTGAAGTATACGTTTCAACGAACAAAACATGCGGCTCGAGCCTCGTCACGAATCAAAGCGTCTAAGTTGCGATCCTCATATCTTGCGCGATGTTAGCAACTTGAACGTCCGAGGTAGTGATGATCGTGGTCACCGTGGTCGTGGAACCACGTCCTACAATGTCAGTGGCGGCGGGCACAGTTGCGATCGTAACGGTAATCGTGGTGGTCATCGTATTTGCAACTGTCGCCGGGGCTGTCACCGCCGCAGTTGGCATCGTCGGCGGCGATGGCACGGTGCCCTCGTTCAGACCAGCGGGAGGATCGGCCCTGCTTGCATCTACAGGGGCAGCGCCGTGTGTGTCCGCTGGCAATCGGTCGCGTATGTCATGAGCGACGTCTCGCGCGACGTCTAGTGGCTCTGCCGCGAAGCCGAGATAGCTGTCCTACAACGGGGTCCGTCAGAAAGAGGTGTCTGGTAGGCGACAACGACTCACTTGATCAGACCCGTCCAGACAGCCGACGTATCCGCCTGGTAAGACGTCGACTGGTAGCGTTTGAGGCGCCTCCGCCATGGCATCTTCTGCGGTCTCGGCAGCCGCGTCTTGTGGCATCTCTCGGCTTGCGTGCGACCCTGCGGTTCCAGAGTAGTCGATGATATCGTCAAACTCGAAACCGGTGGCACTGAGAGTTCCCGGCAACGGTGGGTCAGTCATCCCGTCATCCGTCCGATGTCTGTCACTGACCTGCTGTCAAGACAAACAGAGGGCGGCATCCAGGCGAGAGGATCCAGAGCGTACGGCGCGTTATCTGCAAGCCCCGGATGCTCGCGGTACAAACTCCTGTGGAGACGCATGTTATAATCCCACCCCGAGAATAGAAGGGTCACAAAAACGTACGGCTGATGCTCTGACATGCCAAGTGGAAGGGGAGCGGCCGCAGGAGAGAACGCGCCTATGGCAGAGGTGTCGAGTTCTAACGGAAGGGACGGCAAGCCACTCGGGCCATCTGGCGCGATGGAGTAGTAGGGGCTGTATGCATCGGTGAAGGTACCACGAAGGTACGCATCGGACAGTGGCGGCGGGTGAGGCGCTGCCTCCACGTCTGTCGCCGTGTCGTTGCCTAGGACGGGCGGCGCGGGTGCATCCGGGATTTGTGGGTGCAAGGGAGGTAGGCCGGCATCCGGCAGTTCAAACAGTAGCGAAGGCATCGGCCCGATACCCTCCTCGATCATACGAAGCAACTCGTCTTGGGCTTCAGCAGATGTTTGAAGATGAGTTCCGAGACCGTCGTCGAGACGGGCCCGCTTGTAATACGACGTCTGGCCGCTTCGGGTGTCGTCCATGATGCTAGCGTCTCGAGCACTGTTGTGGGCACCACTGACGTTATTCACGGCAAGGCATGATGACGAAGGGGAGACCTGCCTATTGAGCCTGGCGCTGCGACGCCGCTGGCTGATGTTTCTGTAAGGGACGCGGCGAGAGGAATGCATCCCAACGGAGTGGCGAGCTCTTGCGAAATCAAGGATGCGCGATGGAAGAAAAACCTGTGCGGGAGGGCGTCACATATACTGGTTGAGCACAATGCAGCCCGAAAACGAAGCAAGCGCTTGCGTACCGGGGGACGTGGCATGCCCCATGATGATGATAGGGATCTGGCCAGACGCATGCACTCACATCGCATTGACGATGGAGGAGCTTCAGACGAAACGTTGCTTGGCTGCATCGCGAACGTCGTACTCGTATAGTTGCGCTGCTCGAGTACGATGAGGAGGTCAGTGTCGCAGCCGGCCCCGCCCACTACGGAGTTGTACGTACATGAGCCGGTGCCACTCCGTTAGTCTCGCTGCACGGAGATGGCCATGGAAGTGATACGTTCGACTAAGCGATACACGAGGGGCGGCAGCGAAACGTGGACGAGGGAAAATAGCGAGGCCGTAGCCCTGAGCATGCGGTTCCGCCGCACGGTATGCGTGAGCCCTGGATACGCTATAGCTAGAGCCAACATCGACGCGGAGGGGATGACGAAGACGGGCCACGGGCCTAAACGCTCTGCTGAGGGCGTAGCCGCCCTGTACTCGAAACCGCATAGCGGCCTAGCCCTTCAATACGATCGATCCACATTCAGTGGACGAAACGATGCTCTTATATTGGCTCACCGCGTTGTGATCGAGGACGCTGTGTGTCCCCAGCGATGCCCCCCGCTCTGCATGCGGTTATCCTCCTACGCAGCCGTTGTCCTCCTACGCAGCCGTTGTCCTCCTACGCAGCAAACCTTCATGATCAGCAGCTGTAGCACGGAAACGCCGTAAACGAGGTGTCACTCACCGGCCGCGGTACCAATGGGACGGCGAGAAGGCTGCGGGGTTCGCGGAGCGGAGATCATGGGCACTAGTAGTACTGGTGGGTCAGGTCGGAGTAGGGCGGGCCTCGGGCTTTGGCTTAGCACGGTGGAGGTGGAAGCAAGGCCTGGCTCGGCGTACGGGGCTGCTGTCACGCTCGCGTGCTGTCACACTGCACGTGTATCACGTGCGGCGATATTCACTTTACTAAACTCCCACGCAGGCGCGTCGGACGCGCCGCTATATAATGGGACGGGCGCAGCCTCGAGCCTGCGACTCGCTGTCGGCGGCGGCTTCATCTCCAGGCTGCTGGCTTCAAACACCCCCGGGGTGCTTGCTCGTCGACATGCTAGCGGCGCTCGTAGCTTCCCCGGTCTTTGGTGAGCGCGCAACTCCTCTCTGGCCCTGCTACTAGGCGGACGAGCAGTGCGGGCGCATCTACGCGGAGCCAAGCCAGGCACTGGGGGATGGCACCCGTACTGCTAGGCGTCTGGCGACGGGCCAGACGCCGTCGACGTTAAACGGTGGTGCTCACGGGGGCTCGTTAGGTGAACCGCTCATCGCGGCGGCCGACTCTGGATTCGTGTTCCGCCAACTACTGGCGGCGGCCATCGCAAGGGAAGACGAGGGCCTTTTCAGCGAAGGGGAGGATTGCGAACCAATCCCCTTGGGCGCCGCAAACGCGCAGCCAGCCCCGAGCTCGCGCCTCGGTTTGGTCCACACCCCGTTCAGCGCTGAGTCATCAAGCTTACGAGCCGAAGCGACGGGATCTTCAGCGGAATCCGACCACCCGGGCAGCGCTGCGGGTACGGTTGGGGCGTGCCTCGGTGCAGGCTCGCGATCGATCGAGCGACAGCGAAGAAAGGCCCAGGCGCGAGCAAAACGGAAGCGGCAGCGAGCGGAGAGCGCGTCGCCGTACGCGACGATGCAGAGGCCGCGGCTGCCGCTCCTCAACAGACACATCGACGCCGCTCCTTCAATCGGCACGGACATTGCTACTCAAGCCCTACCGCACTCCAACGGCGCGTACACCGGGGGCAGGGAGCCGCGTACCTCGCGTCGGCAATACACGCTGGATGACTTGGTCGGCGAGGGATCAGAGTTTGGCTTCGAGTTGATTCGTTGGGATGGGAGGTACGCGGCGCTTTTGCATCCATGCATGCCATCATCACACGCTGTGTGTCTGCAGGACCCCTCGACCGATCACCGACGAGTCTGGGCGAGTCATCGCCGTCCTTTCTGGCGCCCCCAACGACCCAGCCTGGACCGGTGTGCACACCGGTGCCGCAGCTGCCATCTCAGAGGCCCGCACGAAGCTCTCCTTTTCCCACAAGGATGTGGTCCATCGGCGTGGAAACTTCCCGGCCCTCGCCGTGGGTATATCTTACGGAGGAGGGCAGAAGGTGAGAGTGACTGCGTCACCGTCGAGAACAGCGTTGACGCCGCATAGCAACCAGCAAATCTAGTACATTCGCGCGCGAATGAGGCTTCCCTCACCTCCCTTCTGGCGAGCGAACACATACAGCGCATCGCCTCCTTCGGATCCAGAGGGTACTCATGCAGCTCAACAGGTCCCTTACTGACAGCTGGGCGGCAACGCAGACGTCTTTAGTACGTGGGCGCCGCGCCTCTTCAATTACTACGTCTCGCATATGCGGGACCTTCTTGGTCACCATCCGCAGCTCAGGCCCAACTTCAAGAATAGCGTATTTGCGTGTGCGACTTTCAACTTCGGTCCCGCGACCTGTACCCTCGACCATCGTGATTGCGCCAACTTGCCGTTCGGCCTGTGCTCGATCACCTCGCTCGGTAGCTTCAATCCCCGAACAGGCGGCCACCTGGTCTTGTGGGACCTGCGACTCGTCATTGAATTCCCGCCTGGGTCAACTGCCATCATCCCGTCGGCAACTCTTCGCCATTCGAATACCGAGATTGGGCCGGATGAGGAACGGTTTTCGTTCACTCAGTATACCGCCGGTGGGATTTTCCGGTGGGTCGACCAGGGATTTCAGCCCTCACCAGAGTATTACTCGGCTTTGGACGTTGGCGCCAAGGCCGCTTTCCACCAACGTGCTGCAGCTCGATGGAAGGAGGGCATCTCGCTGTTTTCGACCTTGGAGGAGTTGCGGGCAGACTCAGGCGCATGATGGCACTTCATACGCCGGCAGTACTGTCCCTGATAAGTGATCCATTAATGAAGACTGCCAGCATATTACTCTAGCAATACGGGGCGTGCGTATACTAATGCTAGTCAGAGTGAACCCACCCACGCCCACGCGCGCATCTCATCGCCCCCAGCAGTCTCCTCAAGACTAGTGCGGACGTTCGTATTCGCCTCCACTACGTGCTCCACTCTTCTCCAAATCCGTTGACGAGCTGCAACTGAGTGCATATCCTGTAGCATGTCGTCACGCAAATGCAAGGAGACTAGGTACTGCCGAGGTGTTGTCGTCGGATCCCGACCGTGGCTGCGCGACTGACTTTTGAGTTTCGCGAGGACGGTCTGGACGGCTTCGGTAACATGATCCGTCTCAGCGGCAGTGGCGCGCTGTCGTCGCTTAATCACAGAAAGCCCAAGCAGGACAAGGCCGCCTGCTACGGATCCGCATGATTCAATGCTGATAATCGAAGCAATCAAAGGACAGACTCACTAATGATATGACGTCTCCAACCCGTCCATATGGCTTTGGCTTCTAACTTTAACAAACACGCCCAGGTGAAGTGCGGTTGCCGATGCGCAACGTAGAGTTCTCCACTAATGCCTTGTCAGAGTACAACCTCGGAGCTAATGCGAACCACTCACTCCATGGCCCTCTGGATTATGAGATCCTTGTCACGTCGCGGATCCCGTAGTAAGTCATCAAGAAACTCTTGGAGCACGGGAAGCCATTCGGGCTGGACGGAGGCGTCAGGAAAGTCGCGTCAGGAGGCTATTCAGCCAGTTAGTCGTGGAGACTTGCCTGTATACGCCGCTTGACCTCACTCTCTAGCGCGTAGAGTTGCAAGCCCCATCGCTGCGCCTCGGTCAGGCCTGCAGTGTCAACGGGAGTCCTCTCGCCATCAGAGAAGCAGACTTGACGACCCCGCTCTTCCGCGAGCACCCCTGCGACCTCTTCACGAACCGCACGCATGCGACGCGTTCGTTCTACGTCCTCTACACATCGTGGGGAAAGCCCTAAGGGGCCAACTCCAGGTAGGCGGTCTAAAAGTCCAGATGCGAAGGCATATACTGCTTGAAAACCTGCGCTTTGAAAGCGGAGGCCTTCTGCACGAATGAACGCCGTGGAGGGGTGCGCCAGAGAGCTGCGAGGGAGACGCGATAAGACTTTGTGTGGCGCGATGACGAACCCATGATCACAGCTGATTACGGAATGGGTGCACGTCGCATGTGGAGGACATGGCGCACAGGTGCGCATTCCGAGACTCCGTGAGGCGGTATTCGTGGCGTCTTCGGAGTCGCAGAAGCCGATGCGCTTTGACTCCCTCATATAGATACAGAGCATGCCAAGAATCGGGACGATGATCAGCGGGATGACGATGCTGACAAGCAGGGTCGACATCTGTGGTGAGCGGGTGGAATTTGAATGGGGTTGACCGCTATGATGGTGAGTGCTAACACGGCGAGAGCTACGTGTAGGCGGCGATGTCCACGACGTACGCATGCGGTTGGAAAGCGGAATGGCATCGGCTCTAGGCTTGTGAGGTGCAGTGGAACCGTCCGTCGTCGTGTTTAACGGCCCAAGAGCGGTGTTCGGGCCGCGTATGTGCGACTGACCACCACTCCCGTCGACCGCGTGCGATCCATCTGGTGATCTTTGCGCGACGCGTGTTCGTGGAGCTTCGTTGGTCAGATTTGAGTTCTTGGGAAGGCCGGCGGGCCAGTGGGGAAGGGAAGACGGATTGAAACCAGAGTTCTTGCGATTATCGTTGGTGACAGTCTGGGGCGGGCAAGGAGCCTGTAGTAAGGTGCCCGTCTTCCTGCGAGCCGTGTGGCTAGGCCCAGGGGAGCGTATAGGTCCAATCTGATCGGAATTGTTGATCCAGCCCGAGTCTCTACGAGGATTGTCCGCAACGGTCCGGCCCCCGCTAGGAGCTGGAAGCGACACACTTGTCTTCTCGCGAGCCGGACGGTGAGGCCCAGGAGAGCGCTTGGAACCGGACTGAAAAATGTTATTGTTGACCCAGCCTGAGTCCTCGAGACGTCCAGGGCCGCCCGACGCAGTTCCTACTGCCATTGGGATGCCCTGATTTGAGGCCTTGGGCCTAGATGAACCCCGAGCACTCGGCTGGAAGACGTTCGCGCTGATGGGCCCCGAGCGTTCCCCAAGGAAGGGGGGGTGAGGGGGCTTTCCCGACTACCAAGAGAGCCTCAGTGTTGCTACACCGAGTGTGAAACGTTTCGCGCACCCTACTCGGGGATTCGGTGGACTCTGGGCCCACGATGAAGCCGTGACCGTAAGCGGTCTGGGAGCGAGCGCCACTCCCCGAAGATTCTTCGCCAACTTGCACTGGGTGGCTAAGAGCAGGTTGCGTCGGTGGCTCCTAGACGAAAAAGATGAGTGACTGGTGATTATATTCATTCGGTGATGCCATACCGTTTGGCTTCGGTGTTGACGGGTGCTTGGTTGCGACACTGCGCTGTTGAACTCTTGCACCAGCTGTGGCTTTGAGCAGTTGGTAGGATACGTTACTCCATGATGAAGCAAAACCGCTCGAATTTGAGCCGTCGTAAGCTTATTAGCGTCGAAGCCAGGTTGAAGATAGTCACCAGCTGCGATGACGTCTGCAGAAGTCAGTCGTGGCATTGCGGCTGCAAGTTCGGGCTAGATACGACGGGCATCGTTGCGCTCTCCTTGTTATAGGCTCCGTGGCCTAACGGACGGTCGTCTTTTGCATGCTTTGTCCTAGGGCAGGCGTCGCATTGAAGTCGCGAGAGCGCCTAGATCTGTACACGAGGTTCGGGCCTCAGGCTCCCCTGTCGAGAACGGTACAGCTCGTCATGCCAATAACATGCCACCACGTATCGAAACGAGACGACACGTACGAGTTTATCAAATACTGCGCACAGTGCGGGCGTATGAGCATACACTCCGTGTCAGCGCGTTGGGCGACGGTGATCGTACTATACACGTGGAGGTGCGCGACCGGTCAATCGCGACCCGCGGTTCGCCCAAGGTCTCCAGATTCGGAGCCACGCACAATAGCACTTTTCCATGCGCATGCCATCGATTGCCATTGCAAGACCCATTGTACTCGTATGGGATAAGGGCAGACAGCTCGTCTCTCCTACGTACGCACCATACACTGCTGCCACTATTAGCTATAGCCACAACCTGCGATCCCTACGCGCATCATGGCCGACCGGCGCAAGACTGCAATACTCCTCGTGATGGTTGCGCTGCTCATGCTCGCCTTCATGCTCCCTGAAGTCCAACGAAGCCTTATCTTCAGCTGCTCCTTCTGTGGCACAGTCGCAGCATCACTGTTGACGTACCTCCACAACGCGGTCTACAACCCTTGTTCGCTCTCGCTCATGGCAAATTCGCCCTATTGTCGGACCAACGACGGTGCGACGCGCATTGTATTGGGACACTTGCTGAACAATCAGACATCGGGATTCGAGGCATTGATTAGCAGTTCGGGGGCCTCCGCCGAACTGGTCGTGCAACTCACCGAAACCCGCATCGCGATTGGCGACTTGATACCACTTGTCAAGCACAGCCATCTTGAGCGTCGAGTGGAGCTACATTCCCTCCTGGAAAAGCTCGCTGACGACGCCAAGGATGCGAGTCGCTACTACAGCAATTGTCAGCGAGGATTGACAGTGGCGCTGACCGGTATGTGGCGCCTTGTAGTAAGACCGACGTACGATATCTCACCCTCATTCAGGATAAACGTCATGGTGGGACACACCTCACGCCTTCTTCTGGATTCCCCGCCGCCGTCCATGACTTCGCAACAATGCACCATCATCGACATCATCAATCCGCTCCGCACTAGCGCATGTGCTGCTCAGCCTGTGGATCCGTACGTCGTACTCAGTGCCTATGAACTGGCATGGGGACGGTGGAAGACGTCTCAGGAATCTCATTATATTGCTCAAGCTGCCCTCGGGAAGCTTGACGCCCTCGATCACGTCTCCAAACCATCGCCGACGTCACCTTCAGTGAAACCATGTTGTCAGCGAAGATAGGGAGCATGTACTCCGACAACTTTGGACGTACCTAGGCGGAAACCAGCAGAGGATTTATCAATTCCAGCGCGACGCAGACGTGTTGCGGGATGTCGAGGCTTACAGGAAAGCGGCAGTCGCTCACGTCGGCATGGTCTTGGATACACTCGAGAACATGCAGACCGTTGCAGAGGAGACCCGGCGCATCGCTTCCGGTGCACTGCTACGCGGACAGATACCGACGAGCTCCTCCTGAATGTAATCTCTGATGGCACCGGGAGATTGAAGATGGGTCGCGTGGAGGTTGCTATACCTAACCTCGCTAACTAGGTTCTGGTGAGTGTGATTCCATCTCAAACGGTTCACGTAGCAAACTGGGATGCTTCTCCTACAGATGCCCATCTCAATACGACTCACAATCTATGCAACATGTTCTCCCTTCCATACTCCCCTGACGTCCACCCCATGCTCCCCTGACCCCATGTTCATTCTACCTATGTTTGTCGTTACTTTGTGCCCAATAACGTGTAGTAGGAAAGGACTTAATGAGATGCGTTAGAATGAGACCTCATACTGTCTGCTGCCGGGTTGTGCGTGCATCGCGGCTCGCCCGCATCGGCAATTCCGTTGGATTGGTCTGTCGATTCGCTTTCGTCCACCGGTTCGCCTTCTTGCTCGCGCTGGCCTGGTGCAGATGAGCGAGCACGTGGGTTTGTCAGTTAGCAAGCATAAGGGAGGTGGCGTGAGCAGCTGGGAAGACGGGGCGATGGGGAGGCGAGCGGGCGGGAGGACGAGTGGGCGGGCGAACGAGGGAGCGAGGCAGATGTCTACTCGAGCAAGGCGCATGTGCGAGTGAGGTGAGTGGGCAAGCCAGGCAGGTGGACAAGCGAGGTGGGCGAGCGAGGGGCCGGTAGACGGGCTGGCAAGAAGGCTGGCGAGCCTGGGTCAGCGTGTGCATGCGTGCGCAAGTGGACGGGCGTCGCACTCACCTGTACCCATCCCTGCCATGACCTGCCCGCCCCAGCCCTCGCTCCTACGGCGTATTGTCCGCGTGCTTTGATGCCCATAGTAATACCGCGTACCACGCAGTGTTGACGGTAAGTCGCTTCGGGACAGACTGCATGCAACGCGCGAGAAGTGCTATTCTAAGCGCCGAGAGCACGGGGCGTCACCGGTTCACCGAGGAGGCCCTGTAAGCGCCCATGGGCTATCCTCAACGGAAGCTCAGTTCATTTCAGTAAACCAACCATACCACTACGTGGCGGAGGAATGGGCGGCGGGCGCGTGCGCGAAGGAAGCACGGAATAGACGGCGGGCCTGTGAGCGAAGGAAGGACCCGACGGTGAGTGCAAATGCACACAGGCGGGCGACTCGGAGCTGACTGCAGACACAGGGAACGGCGACGTGCAGCACAACGCGCACGGTAGCTGACGAACGCACGCGCAGGCGGAAGAGCGAGTAGGCGGGCAAGCGTGCAGGCTTCTAGCCCGGTGCCAACATGGACGCCGCGCGCAACAGCAGCATGCGGTCGCAGCCGCCCGCGATGAGGACAACGGCGTGGTCCGCCGCGCCGTTCACGTCCGGGCACCTCGTCCGAGAGTGCAGGAAGCGCGGAAGACGGGCAGCACGAGCCTGGCGAACACGAATCGCGTCGGCGTCCGGACACCGTCGCCACGTCCGGACACTCGTCCAGACGCAATCGTCACGTCCGACCGCCGTCGTTCCCGTCCGGGCGCACGAAGGCCAGCGTGCGCGGCCCGGGTATGTGCAGCGGCTGCCCATACACCCTCGAGGCCGTCCAGTCAACGGACAACCTCCGAGCTTTGCTGGCGCACCCGGGAGGCAAGCGAGTCATGCGCGCGGACGGCACGGATTCCGTATGTCCCTGTTCGTTTGTATATGACCGTAAACTGTACTTACATTCGCGACAGCGAACGACACGCATGCGCGTCCATTACACCCCACACGCGGTCCAGGCGATGGCCATGTCGACGATCGAACCGCCCTCGATACCCTGCAGCGAGTCCTGCCCACGACGCCGACGAGCTCGTGTCTGCGCAAGAGCATGAGGACCGCTATGGTGTGTCAATCTGCTTCCTCATGCGCGCTGTTGTACTGACGCCCCGTCGAAGGTCGCGAGAACCAACGGCGGGACGGTGACGAACCGCAGCCGTCCAGACGATGGTTAAGCGGGCCGTCCGGGGTACTTGCCCAGCTCGGGTCTGCCTGCGGCAAGGGTGCATGGGCGGACGAGTGGGTTGACGGGCGTGCGCGTCGCCTGCTACGTCGGGCGTTCCGGCGGTGGAGAGCGAGTAGGCGGGAAAGTGGGCGGGTTTCCTCGTCTGCTGCACGTCGTCCACAAGTGCGCAGGGCCAAAGCCCTGCGCGCAGACGCGGCCGACGAACGAGCGACAGGCGTAGGGACGAAGAGGAGGACGAGCGGGCGCACGAACGGACGGGGCGGCGGAAGGGCGAGCGGGTGAGTGCGTGAGCAACCGCCGAGCGGGTGAAATGACGAGAAAACGAGCAGGCGAATGGGCAGGTGAGCGGATAAGCAGACCGGCGGTTGAGCGGCTTCGCTGGCTGGCGGGCACACAAGCGGGTGACGACGCACGGCGACTGCGAGCGTGCAGGGAAAATGTCGAGCATGCAAACGCGACCGACGAACGGACGGCACCCTTGGAGATAGGACAGGCGAGACAAGTGCAAGACGGCGGGCGAGGCGACGGGGACAAGTGTGTGGCCGGGGCACGGAAACACAACACACGTCGACTGCGAGCGCACAGGGCGACTGCTCTGCGCAAAAACGCAGCTGGCAAACGGACCGCACGCGCACGGACCAACCGAACAGGCGGGACATGGCACCGCACCGCATACAACACACGCCGACTGCGAGCGCGCTGGGCAAATGCCCAGTACGCAGACACAGCCGACGAACGCGCGCAACGCGAGTGGGAATGCGGGCGAGCGGATGAGCAGGCACGTAGACGGGATGACGGGCGGGCGGGTGAGTACACGAGCGAGCGGGCGTGTCGGCGGGCACACAAGCAGGGGACGACACACGCCGACCGCGAGCGTACTGGGCAATTGCACAGCACGCAAGCACCGCCGACGAATGGACCACGCGGGTGAGCTGAGGACGGGAGACGGCGACGACGGCAGGGCTGGGGCGTGCGCAACACGCCGACTGCGAGTGCACAAGGCCAGTGCCTCGCGTACAAATGCAGCCGACGAGCCGCCGTGGGTACAGGCACACCGGCGAGCAGGCGGGAGGGGTGGATGGCGCGTGAAGAGAGGGGCCAGGTAAGCGCGAGCAAGCAGGGAAGATGGCGAGGATCGTGGCTTCCGACCTCGAGTGGGAGCTGCGGTGGATCGCATCAGAACGAGTGGGTGGCCGCCGTGATTCACAGGTTCAATACTCTGCCTTCGTTGCGCGCTCGGACCGCTCGGACCTGCAGCTACCACCCTCTATTGAACGCGTATGCGGCGTGCTCGGACTGATGTCCATTCTCGACCGTCAGGATCAAAACACCTTACGAGCGGACCACACCCCCCTTGGCGATGCCCGCGCAGCGTCGAGGCATCTCTCTCTGGACTGTCGGACCGCATACAGACCGTCGGCAGTTCATCCCTACTGCGTCAATCCCTCGCGACTGTTCGTGTTCGTCCGACTGGATTCCCCTCTTCCTCTTCGTCCTTGCTGACGCCGCTACAGACTCGAAACAGCCACGCTCGTAGGTGAGCTGTTTGGCGAAGATGGGCCGCAGAAGGCACCGCAAACCAACGATCCAGGCTTCCGAGAGACCGCTCTCAGCTGGTCCGCAACTTGTACGTTCGTTGCGACTTTGTTGCATGCACTTCTCCGGTATTCATCTTCATTACATCGCGCAATGTACCGCAGTGCAGCCGCTCCACCTCTTTGCGTGCGGTCTGCGAGGTCGCCATGATCTGCAGTGTGCACAGTGCCCATCTCCGGAACTCGTCGACTAACAATGACTAACAACAACGCTACAGCAGGGATATTCTCTGAAAAGCGTGGTTGAAGCTAAGCCTGACTTATCCAAGGCCGTGCAGGCGGTCACGAGCGTCAGGGCAAGCGTGAGCGTCGCAGAGGACACAGGGCTGCTCGTCTCAAGCAGCCGGAAGATCGACGAGCTCAAGGCGAAGGCGGACGAAGCCAAGCGGCGCTACGACCTCACAACCGTGTCCGATCCGCTATGCCCTGTCAGACCTCCAGGTGTTCCCAGCAGCTCGAGGCGAAGAATGCGGAGGAGGACACCGCGAGGGAGTATGGTCCGAATTAGTAACCACGAAACGAACGCGATGAATGGCAACAGGCATATCGTCGCACGACTTCTAGGCGAGGTGCGTTCATGCCGCGCCACTGACTTGGCACTCCAACCATGCTGTCGCACCTGCTTCAAGACGTCTGGAGTGAAGAAGCCCCACTGGCCACAAAGCGTTCAGCGGTTCATGAATACCTTACAGACGATGACACGAATCGGAGGACTTGCGGAGCCGGCTACACGCATGTCCGCATCTCATGAAATGTGTCTGGACGACCGCAACCTCTGACTGTTGTGCGTCTCCGAATGGATTCCCCCCTCCTCCTCCCTAGGTGTCTCTAGTCCTAGGCTTTCGATATGGGATCCACACCGTGGATCGATGAAGGGGAGCAGGATTACGGGTGGCTCAGCGTCGCAGATGCGCCGTATGCTGCTCGTCAATCTGTGTGTATAGCTGTGGTTACTCACGAAAGGCGCCAGGTCGGTGGTTCTGTACGTCTGCTTGCCTACAATTTTTTTTTTGAATTCATGCACTGCAGCTACGCCCTCAAATCCACCGAGATTGACAACCCTGGGATTACTGGTACTCGGTACGGCGGTCTGGAGTCCCGCGACCGGTTTGAGAGGGCTGACTGACATGGTACAGGATAGTTCAGGCGTAGGCCATGTCGACGGAGCATGGGCCGACCCGCCAACTCGATCGGTCATGACCACGATGCATGATGGCGGCAGTTCGTCCCCGCATTCCCAACGGCTGCTGA